>NC_054876.1:23614877-23917907 GCF_018320785.1 Cheilinus undulatus | reverse complement strand
AATCACACTCCGAGTTTTTTTCAAAACCTCTGGCCTTTCTGAAAGGTTTCCTATTGAAGCTTTCCCAGATCCATCTGGCGTGTCAGGTTACACTGATGCTGAACTGTAGGAGAGGTTTTTTTTGAGCAACAATACCCAAAGTGAAAGTGAAAAGGTGGTTAAACTCCCTCTTCTGGTCATTGTCCTGAAGCTCAGGCGGGAGAAAAATAAACTGTACCGTGGGTACACTTTTGCAAAACTGCGCACAGTTTACCAATCTGTCCACATGGATGTAAATTGGTAATCTGTACCCGAAATTTACAATCTGTCCCCACAGACTGTAAAACACTGCACACAGTTTATTTATTTTTCTCTCCCCGGAACCTAGCAAAAGTCGCTTGTTTTGGGCTTGTTTTAACAGGCCTGGTTGCTTATTTGTCTCGCGAGATCTGGCAACAGTGAGTTTGACTACAACATGCTCCCGTAGTCCTCCAGCGTGGATGACTAGGTACCGGGGGGTGAAAAGGTGAGAGGCAGGTCAGACACAGCCAGCAGTGATGAGTGAGGAGAAAGACCCAGGTCTGCTTAATGGCAATTTTCTCTTTAAAAAATTGGAGAACGTTAGTTAAGATAAAACCAAAACTGTGGGTACATGCTGCCGAGATGAACTGTCTTTACACCGAAGCACGAGTCTTAAGTTGAACCTTCGCTGCTTTGCTAATGTTATGAATGGTGCAACAACAACACAGGATCAAGCCATGGTCATACCACTCTCTTCAGCTGCTTCAGTTTCCTTCTTCAGCTGCTCAGATAAATACTGAAAAGTTCTCCAAAACTTTGAGCAAGTCCTGTTTGTTAACAATATTAATCCAGTGTAGAAATCCGTAGTGGAATTGGCAAAATTGAAGTTAATTAGCAAAATTTAAGAGCTGAAGATGGAAAATATGATGCATTCAGGTAACCTCGGTAAGTTAGAGACTGTATTCTATGTTATGTTTTCAAATGTCACATAAAAATGGGAACATTTATGTTTTTGATGAGAAACTTCAATAAATATAGTTGTGAATATGTGTTTATATTTGAGGGATATACAATAGACGTGACAGACTGGCTTTTTAACTCAAGCACTACTCAGCTAAGACCACTTGTAGTTAAAATATTTGCCCTTATTTTGTCTTTCCAAACTAGAGAAAGCATTGATAGTGGTATCAATAAGGACTCAGATCAGCACTTACAATGTGCTGCACATAGAATTAAAAGAATAAAAATAAAACACTTGACAATAACAACCTTTAAAAATCCAAAAACATAACAATATACTTTAACTATTTAAAAAAATGATATGATAAATCATGGTTAATCATAGCAAAGTGATATGATTAACTTGATGAATTTTTTAAATTGAGTAACATAAACATATATTACATTCAAGAGTAATATTGATTCATGTTGCTTGGTTTCAGATAGAGCACTCTTCTTAACCTCCATGAATGCCTAATAAGACTGGGTCCTGGCAAACGTTCTTCTTTTTCCACTTATGAGCAGCCTTGAAGGAAAGCATTCGCCATATGTTTTAAAATAAACTAAGCGTTTTCCTTAAATAAGGCCATGTTTCATTTATAAAAATCAGTGTTGATGTTAACAAATGGACTGGTTTTAAATAAACCAGATAAAGCAGATACATAACAGAGAAACAGATGTCGCGTTAGTACCTGGGCATGACAGCCATGCTTGGCACCGTAACCATGTACTCAAAGGTTTTATTTAAGACCAGATAAGTGGGTTGGCTTAGTCTTTTTAAATACCAAACAGTCAAGCCAATGCACTAATAACCATGTGAAGTGTCTCAGCAGAAGTGTCAGCCAAAGGACGCCTGCATAGATTATGTAAATTATGTTCAGGTTATAACAGAGAGAGTTTAAATGACACCCACCAATAAGATGACTGAGTCAGCATACTGTACATCTGCAATGAATTTGACAAGTCGTCGTGTCCATAAGACATTATAAACAGCTAAATAAGAGAATGTCAAATAACATCAAATAATATAATAATAAATTATACTAGGTATATTACATACATAAATAACTGTTATACTGTATGATGTAAATGCTGGTAAAATGAATTCCCTACATGAATGAACAACTCATAATCATTAACTTCTTACCATTATCAGTGGAATTGCAGTTTACTTCAAAAGTGAGTGAAAACCATCTACTGACAATATGTTAGAGAGCAGCTTAAACATTACTGTGGAAAAAATATTGCTAAGAGCTACAACAAACACTGCTAACTTACAGTTTTAATACAGCTCATTCAGACAGTCCTCTTCAATAACACAATGTCTGCCACCATAATAGCAACCTTTTAGGTAGCAGCCTGACAGTCTTCCTCACATTTGTTTTCTTTCATTTGTTTGATGCTGAAATATAAAATGGTCCAAGATTATTATTATTAAACCTGTCTTCAACTTTAAGCCATGCGTGCAGTTCTATTTTGCACAAGTTGTAGCTTTTGAATGTCATTTTTTGATGCACATGACCAGACTGCAGAGCAGTAATCTAAATGTGATAATGCTAGTACCTGGGTTGCAAGTTTAACAGAATGATCATTTAGGAAGTAAGCATTTGTTTTAATTGCAGACACAGCTCTGCCCATTTTAGTTACAATATTATAAATATGAGAGGTCCATGACCGTTTATTATCAAGGGTAACACCTAGAAGCTTCACATTAGACACTTGTTCTATTGCTATTTTATTCAGTGACAATAGTACTAGTACTGAATAGTACTTTGCTTGAGTCAATTGTAACCTAAGTAACTGTAACTTTTACTTGAGTACAACAGTCGTATACTATTTCCACCTCCTTTTTTAGTTAACAATAACCTTGTTTAGGAATTTTCTCAGTCATCTCATCCTTACCAGAGACCAGGTCCTATGAGATTTCAAGATTTTCTGCACTAATCAAACACTTATGCTCAGCCTATATAAAATGTGTTGCTGTTTACCTTGTTGTCTAAGCATTAATCACCCAGTGAAGGCTAAATGAATGCATTTACAGCTGTGAAATGTATTATTAATGGAGCAAGAATATACAGTAGGTATATACATTGTAGTGGTTGAAGATGTTGATTTAAGAGGCAAGTGATGCATGAGGCTGCCCCCTCTTGTGCCGTGCCATGCCCCTGGTAAATGCCTCTGAAGTAATAGTGTGCCACAGAGATTGTGGCAGTGCTGCTGACCCCTTTAAAGAATGCCTCTTTTTGATATCCCTACTGCTGAATACCTGGTCCAGCAGTTTAAGTAGGCTGAGTTTTGACTATAACCTTTTTTTAAAGAATAAATAGAAGGATCGCTAAACATAACTATAACATACAAAAAAAAACAGCATTAAAAAGTATTTTTCTTCTCTGTTTCTGATTAATGCATTTATGAACCAAACCACACTTTTCTTGTTAGCCTCCTAAAAGTGCACTGGGCCTGTTTGGGTTTGAAACATGGGGATCCAGAGGTGGTTTTCCTCATTTCCAAGCGCCACCTAGTGGATTCCTGTAGTGCTAACAAATCAAGAGGCCAACCTACTTTCCCTCTTTTATCCAGTTCGAAAATAGAAAGGCTTTTCCGGATGAAACTTTAACTCAGAAAAGGTAGTGAGGTTGAAGTAAAATGAAATGACTGAAACCGTAAGCTTCTATGCTTTTCCATATTTTCTAGCGGAATAACCCACATCAGGAAGTGGTTGTGATGTGATTCCCTTTCTTAGTTGACATCAGGCTGAGTAATAATGGTTTACTTTCAAGCATGCATTTGAAATTAAGGCGTTTATTCGTGCTACGCATCTGTGGAGCGTGTAACTGTTTTGGCTTTGACGTCAGGTGAGCGCAACACACCCCATCATCATCATCGTCCTCGTGCTCCAGAGAAGTACGTCTGCTGAGGTGCACTCCGCGCGCCGCTCGGCCCGCCCGGACACTGCAGTGTAGGTTACCGTGCCATCGCTGCGGCTGCTCGCTCCCGACATCACGTCCCGCTGCAGACTTGCCGGGTCCGGGGAGAAGAGGGGAGAGCGTTGAGAGCCATGGCCGAATCCAATCCACTGGGGTGGGGGTTCCCTCGGCTGCGCCGGGCCGCGGTAAGCTCCGCCGGGAGGTGGGAGGCTTGATACGGGGCGGTTAGGATACTGCAGCAGAGGAGAGACTGACTGTGATAAGGACAGTTCAGTACTGCGACACAGAGGCTGGGATGTGTTTCAGTACAGTGCAAACTGCAGCGTTTGTTTAAAATGCTTCTGGTTTGGAGACTGGTCAGATTCAGTACGCAGTTCAGTGTTGGGAGTCTTTGTTGGGGACCAGGACAGGCCAATGACAAACGGGATGTGTGTGTGTGTGTGCGCGCGCGCGCGTTTATGTGCATGTGTTTGTTTGGACTGCAACTGCAGAACAGCAAGAGGCAGCACTAGTTTTGGCACTGCAGTGGGTAACTGTGGATTATGTTTAAGTTTTCTAGCTTTATGTAACTGGTGTGGGGATGTGTCAGCTGCTTGATGCCCACTGATGTGAGTGAGACTGTCTAATGCAGAGGTTCTGACAAAGTCTGTAATTAGCCAATATCATCCATGATGGCTGCTGTGGCAGTGAAGATCCAGGTACATGTTGCTAACTTGGATGATACCCAAAAGCCAGTACAGGCCAAAGGCATGGGGGTAAAATTTAGCTTAGTCCATTTACCTCACTGTTGTCCTTCAGTTTTGAGGTAGTTGTACTTTAGATTATTTAATTTCTTGCTCTTCTGTACTTCTACTGCAACAAATTTTGGACACACTTTTACTGAACCACATTTGAAGTGCTTGTGAGGAGTTTCATCTATTATAAAACCAACCAAATTCATTTTGATGCCATTTTATAAAATCTAAATACAAACGAGACTGTCAAATAGAATGTTCACAATTTCTGTGCATTAGTTTTTAATACCTGTCCTAAACTACAAGGACGGTTGGTGTCAAATAAAATGACGGGCAAACGGTGTAAATTCCTGATAAGTGATTCATTCTTTCTGTTGAAACAAATCAGGATGGACCGCTTTTATATTAAAACAGTACTTACATATGTGCAGAGGTAAATCATTATCCATCATACACACAACTCAAATACAAAAAAATCCTCACAGGAGTGAATTACTCAAATTGTTTCGCAAATTCACATTATAAATAATATTATGCAGAGAACTTCGAAGTACCACATCAGCCTTTGTTTAAGCAATAATTCTACAGGATGAGCCCTTCATTTATGGTACTTAAACATTTTGATTCTAATACTTTTCTGCTTTAACTGTAGGCAGGACTTTTGTTTCTTCAGGACATGACACTATTTGCATTATAGCTGGAAAATTGTGAAAGCAGTTTAGCAAAATCATCACAGGTTGAGTGAACCAGGATAATTGGAAACGATGGCATAAGCTGCAGTGAAAACAACCCCCAGTATTGACTGGGCTTGTAATCAGTTGTCATCAATAACCAGGTAGCTTCTTGTCAAGAACGGAAGAAATTAAACGCAATCACTGGCAGCTAATCCCTGTCCCTCATTGGCTTAAGATAAAGCAATTATGACAGTGTGTTTCACTGATTATTTGCTGCTTCTTCAGTTGAAATATGCCCATGAGAGATGTGTCCTGCTGCAGGGAAATACTACAGAGATTTAAAGATAGTAGAAGAGGAAACTCTGTCAGAAAATGGAGAAATAATGGAACTGTGAGATGGCAGGAGAAAAGATTCAACCAACTGAGGCTTGTGCTGGCTCTTAAACACGTGAAAGAGAAGACAGTGTTAGCAGAGATAACAGCAGCTCTGTGTTTGCACAGAGAGGGGAAAGTGAACAGAGAAATGTGAGGAAACAGCAGACTGAGTCTGAGGAGTCAGACTCCTAGATTGACGCTGAGGCATGCTGATGCTGTATTGAGCTTTGCTAGACCGCAAGACTAACAGCATTCAGCTGTCGACTGTTTTGACTGACACCAGGACTCCTTCAATATTGTGCTATTCTACACTGTAAAGTCAGTGATCCACCATATAAGAAAGACACAAACCATTTCAAACAAATAATTTGCATCAGAGACTGCAGATGTTAGCAATGAAATACAGGTAGATGATGCAGTGTAAAACACAGGGGCTGATTTTCCTTGAAATTTAAGTAGACTGTTACTTCCCTTTTCTCTTTAAATTATGTACGTCTTCATCTTTCAGACCTCATTTCCTGGCAATCTGCATTTGGTCTTGGTCCTCCGCCCCACTGGCCTGCTAAGCACCACCCCCAGTCCGTCTTCAAGCACTGACCTGGGCTTCCGCTTCAGCCAGGATGACTTCTTACTGAAAATGCCGGTAAGATTGTGTTAAAAAACTAAAACAGATTGGATGAGAAAATTCCTCTTCTAAGGGCAAGAAAACTCTTAAATTGCTAACTACAGGCTACAACAAAGAAGAGGAAACATTATGTTCCTAAATAATTAACATCTTTATTCATTAAAAAAATCAAACACAATATAGTGCCTACCAGGTGGCTGTAGATGCCCTGTGTGTCTATGTTTGTAGGTGGTGATGTTGCGTTCAGTGGGTGACCTGCTGCGATACATCGATGAAAACCACCTGACATCAGACTTCACTGCCAAAGTGGAGTACTGCCAGAGTGACTGGATCGTCCTCCGCACGGTACAAACCTCTGAAGGGTGTCTGAAAAATAAACATAACAAGAAAAACTAACAAATCAAACACTGTGAACATGGCTGGGATTGCAGTGGCAAGAAAAAGTATGTGAACCCTTTGAAATTATCTAGTTTTCTGCATTGATGGATCATCAAATGTGATCTGATCTGCATCAAAGTGGAAAAAGTAAGTGAACCCGTAGGCTAATGACTCCAAAAAGAGCTAATCAGAGTCAGGAGTTAGCACACCTGAAGTCCAATCAATTAAACCAGATTGGAGCCAGGTGTTCACTTACTTTTTCCATGAATGTTCAATAACTGTGTTCAATAAAGACATGAAATATTGTAGTTGTTTATATGGTACTAGGCCAAGCACATTGTGTTTGCCTATACATGTGACTTAGATGAAGATCAGAACACATTCGATGACAAGTTGATGCAGAAAACTAGATCATTTCAAAGGGTTCTCATACTTTTTCTTGCCACTGTATTACACATCAGCAGACACGAGCACTTCTTCCTGTCCTTGTACTTAAAAGTTCAATCAGACATGTTCAGTGATGGTTCATGTGTCTTTTCTGTATGTGTGAAAATGTTTGTGAACAGGCCATTGAGACATTTGCGGTGACAGTGAAAGAGATCGCCCAGCTGCTGCAGGGCTTTGGATCAGAGCTGTCTGAGACGGAGCTACCAGATGAAGCGAGTGCCATCGAGTTCCTGCTGCACTCACATACACACCGATACAGACAGATGAAGGTTCACCCTCTCCCTCTCCGTTTCTCACAGTTTTTGTATTAAATTATCTCTTTCTTTATATTTTGATACTGTTCTGCTTCAATGTCATTATCTGCTTTTTTGCTTGTTTTTCTGGTTGTTTCAGGATGATATCAGGAATGTGCTGAAAGAAGGGCGCCTGCTGCTGTCAAACCTGGAAACTGTAAAGGCTTCTAAGAAAGATGCGGAGGAAGAGAGGGACATTAAAGGAGACATGGACACTGTCCAAAGGTACAGAGATTTGATTAGCGGTTACAAGGGAAGCATTCTCAGTTTGACACATCTTATTAAAGCTTTAATTTACCTGGAAACTTTTCTTATCCGTCTGTTTGTTTTGTATTTTAGGCTCCTGGCCCAGCTCAGAGACATGGAGGAGGCATTCGATGGCTTCTTTGAGAAACACCACCTTAAGCTGCAGCAGTACCTCCAGCTGCTCCACTATGAAATCAGCTTCCAGCAGGCAAGACGATCATAAACGGACATGGAAGTTCACAAATCCATACTCCTGTGATGATGATCTGTGTCTGTGTGTTTGCATGTGTCTGTGTGTAGATGGATGAGGTGCTGCAGAGGATCACTGACCAGGAGAAGGAGATCACCTTTGTGGGATCAACTGTGGTTCAGACAGAGCAGCTGCTGAGAGACCTGGAGACACTAGACAAGCGCGCTCAGGTCACACACTCACAGTCAATGTGCACAGAACCACAATCTGAGACTGAGCTCATCAAAATCTCTGAAGGCATAGTTTTGAGGTCACAGTCTTCAGTCAAGCCAACAAATCTTTTTAACCTACATAGCTTTGAATCACAACCAAGGTTGTCTCACAACATCTCCCATAAGGAGCAGATGTTGACCTTACTCTTTGTGGTGTTAGTCTGGATTATGGAATTTAACATTAGTCAGTCTGAGCTAGAAATGTGCAGCAGTTTTTGGGCAACTTCCTTTAAAGATCCTGTGAAAAACTTTCAGAACTTCTATCTTAAAGGCTTTCTACACACAAGATGATCATCAGATCTTAACCAATTTTAAAAACATGGGAGACCACAGACATAAAGACAGTTCAACCAATATTTAACACTATAATCCTCCAAGAGCATGAGCTAACTATTACAGCAAGATCATGAGACCACCCATCCTTAATGCCATTTATAGTAGCAACTTCACAGTGGTAATTCCTAAGACACAACATCTTTGAAACTTGCGTTATCAAATTTAACTTTGAAGAAAACCACGTGTACAAGTACGATCAACGTCCCCAGCTGAAGTTCTCGCATGTGTTCTGTTTAGCTGCAAAAATAAAAAACAAAACGAGGGAAGAGTATGGGTGAAATGCTAGCTGAGAAGACATTATAGCTGTGTTTATGTTTGTGAACTGTAAAAGTACACAACACCTGGTTGGTGACACTGCTTGCTCTCATTGGCTGTCACTGATATTCCATTAGAGGAAGCCTGACCTGGCATCATAAAAATCAAAGATGTTTGACCTTTATGATTCCAAACTGGGATGGCGCCACCTTTATAGCGAGCAGTGAAATAATACTATGGACAACAAACAGGACGGTTATCCTTTCCCTACTTCTGGGAGCCAGCCAGAAGGCATCCTGAACAGATACCCAAACCAACTCAACTCACTCCTTTCAAAGCAATGGAGAAGGGCTTCTGCTCCAAGCTCCCCTTGGATGTCTGAGCTCCTCACCTTATTTCTTAGCCTGAGCCCAGACACTTTTTGGAGGAAACTAATTAAGACTGCTTGTATCTGCAATCTCATTCTTTTGCTCACTATCAAAGCTCATGACCATAGGTCAGGGCTGGAACAAAGATCAACTGGTAAATTGAAAGCTTTGCCTTCTGGCTCAGCTCCCTCTTCACCGCTCTTCACTCTTCAGTCAGGCACATTGCCTGCAATACTGCAGATGCTGCATTAATCTGCCTGGAAATCTCACAGTCCATTCTACCCTAACTCATGAACAACACCAGAGATACTTGAACTTCTTCACTTAAGGTAAACTCTCACCCCCCCCCCACCCTGACAGAGCAATCAACAATTTTGCAGCAGAGAACCATGGCCTTAGACCAGGGGGTCCTGACTTATCACAGATGCTTTGGACACTGCTGTAAAGCAGCTAGATGCCTGTAGGAGGTCTTTGGCTGGGGAAGCCAACAGTTTTGAGGTCATCAAACCAGAATGAGTGAAACAAGTGATGATATTAGTCCTCAATGTGCATGTTTGTGCTTCAGGAGGAGATGGCACGTGCCCAAGTGGTGATCCTGCACGGTCACCAGTTAGCCACCAACCACCACTACGCCCTTGCGCTCATCGTCCAGCGCTGCAATGAACTGCGACATCACTGTGATGTCATCACGACTGCCATACGCACCAAGCGGGCCTCACTAACTCGAGCACGGGACCTGCTGCTCCGCCTCGAGGGGGTAAAAGTGCTGACACGAGACACAGAAATTCTAACAAACATATGACTGATGTAGTCAAAATGCAAAGTGTTGGTTATTGCCAAAAAAAACATGAAAATCTTTCAAATTGTATCTTCAATGTTGTCTTCTCTTTGTGTTTATCAATTAAAAAAATCCGTCCTTTAAACTTAAATTTTGTAAGTAATGTTATATATATATATATGTGTGTATACTTGTATTTTATGTCCTTAACTGTGTATGAATAGGCTCTTCATTGGTGCGACGAGGGAGCCTATCTTCTGGCGAGCCAAATGGTGGACAAGTTCCAAACCAGAGAGGGAGCTCAGGAGGCACTGCATTATCTGAGCTGTCACCAGGAGAGGGCGCCGTCCGCATTGAAAAACAGTCAGGACACTCTGAGCCTGGAGTTTGAAGCCATACTCACCCCACAGCTGCAGGTAACACTCTGATACTGACAGAAAGACACATGAAAATGACCCACAGCTCATTTACAATCACACACCTGTTTCTTCTCAGTCCCAGATCTCCATGGTGACAGAGAAGCTGAACTCGATGCAGTGTATGATCAGAAACAGGGAGCAGTGTTTGAGGAAGTTAGCGGATATTCAGGTCAGACCGATTCAGCTGGTGGCCCCGAGACCTGAACCGGACCAGACATCACAGCGCTGCAAGTCACCCCTCTTCTCCCCCAAACATGGTATGTTCTCCATGAAAACCACTTTTCCTGACATTGAACTGGTTTTAAGAAATTTTAAGAAATGGTTAATGAGAAATCTGTATTTTTGCATGTCTCATCTTGCTTTCTTCTCTTTTTTTTCTGCAGTTCAGATATGTTTTTATTGTTTATATTTGATTATTTTTCTTTCTCATCCTAAAGTCACAAGCCTA
Organism: Cheilinus undulatus; assembly: GCF_018320785.1. NCBI lineage: Eukaryota > Metazoa > Chordata > Actinopteri > Labriformes > Labridae > Cheilinus > Cheilinus undulatus. Next base: position 23,907,143 of record NC_054876.1, on the reverse strand, counting down.
AATCTCACTCTTTTTTCTTTCCTGTTTACTTACTCTTAATGACATTCCATGTTTAGTACCATAATTTGGTTCTCCTCTGTTGTATTGGTGTGATTCTCTCTACAGGTGTAGACTTTAATGTCCTGAACTCAAAATTCTCCTTTGACCTGCTCCCTGGTAAGAGAGCAGCGAGGAGGAACAACAGTCAACGAAAGGTGTGTGTTTTCAGCCTCACAAATAACAACAATGCTAATTATTTTAATATTTGGCTTACAAATTTATATAGATCTTAAACCATCTCTAAGACAGGCATGGCTGTCAACATTTGCCTCTGTAAACATACATCATACTTAAAAATCACCTTGACACATGAAGATGGAGATATATGAGCCACTGCTGTAGACTGAAGGATGAGTGGTGACATTATGAGCGATGCAAGGCAGGATTTATTGGGTCTGTCTCGGCTATATGGTGCCTTTGTGATGGTATCAATAAAGGCCTGCCTGGGCTGTGTTTGATTGTATTGTGGCAGCTGTGTACTCCACTCTGATAAGACATATACAGTGCCCATAAAAGTATTCAACCCATTGTATGTTTTAACTTTTTAATTGATTTTATAAATCAGTCATGGTCAATATAATTTGGCTCTTTCGACAGAAATATACAAAGAAAACCTTTTTAATGTTGAAGTGAAAAAAGATTTCTACAAAGTAACGTCAATTTTAAAAATTTGAGGAAAATAAAATGACTCCACAAATAATAACCCCCCTTTAAAGTGACTGACCTAATTCAACAGAGGTCCAGCCAATTGGTGCTAGTAGTGCTGTTAGTATTGGACCCTCAGAAAGGAACAGTACCACCAAACTACACACCTAGAACCTGCCTCAGCACCACACGGATGCTCCTGTCAAGCATCATAGTGACTAAAATGAGTGGGTACATGGATCAGTACACGATCAGAGCACAGAAGGGAATTGTCAATAACTACTGGTTGCCGGGCAGTTGTATGAAATTGCGAAAGCACATCAATAAAAAGTATTAATAGGTTTTGATTAGTGTGAATGCCAAAAAAATATGAATCAACTCCATGGATGAAAGTCTTATGACACTGTGAACTTTTGACAACAGGAAGGAAGTGAGCCAGGGACTGCCAGGCACTGAAGAGCCTTTAGAGTTAAGCGTCTGTGTTGTAGAGAAACTGTATAGGTACAGTAGTACAGTAGTTAGTTTTGAATAACTCATCACAGCTGTGACTTGATTCTGTTAGTATTTACAAATGTGTTTGGTATAAATGTTAATGTTTGTTTTGCTAAGAAGAAATCCTAACTTCCATAAGCTACAATCATTATAACAGTCACTGAATGCCTTTATGTCATTGATTTAAATGAACCAGAACTTATTAAACAAATGTGTTTTAGGCTCCAAGCTGGTGTATTTGTATGTTTTATATTTTATTAGATTGAGGTGATGCATGACTTCCAAGGCAACCGTAGCTGTTTGTACGGATCCACCACAGAAACCGAGTCAGAGACAGAGGACAATCCAGAGCAGCTCACTCGGTGAGTTGGCTGCTATTTAAGTGTCTAAACTGGTAAACACATGAAAATCATTGGACAACTCAAAGAATACAATGTAACATATACATCAATGCAAAACTGTGAAATTAAATATGATTGTAAATCACTCCCAGGGAACAAATCACAGCAATATCAGAACTTAAAGGACTTAAGCATCAGACTGATGGCAATACAAACTTACAATACTCTGAGGAACTCTTCCCCATTGCATAGTTCTTTCTCAGTGTGGTAAGAGCTGCCTACTTTTACTACTAGCTCAAACATGCATTTTAGCACAGAAGAGCAAGAAGTATAATGTAATTTTTTTTCTATATAAATCTTTATTAAAGGCATCCTTAACCTAATACATTTACTAATATTATGATAACCTACCATACAGAGTGTACACTGTAAACCCTGATAGCTTTCCAGACTCATTAAGTTAACTTCATTGGATAATAAATAATGTAGGTTTTCTTAAGTTATGTTTAAGGGTAAACGAAAAAAATTGTATCATTGTTTCAAGTAAAGTCAACTTAAAGTAAGCAAGTAACATCTAAGGGCTAAGCTGCCAATTGGCTGATTCACATCCACTGTGCAGTAGTAAATTTAAGAGTCTGAGCATGTGCTTGAGCCACATTTGCCAGCACTGTAAATAGATGTGAAGACAAGACAAATTTTCTTGGATTTTTTTGTGCGGCTCTAGTGATATTTTTGAAATTATAAGGTAAGGCCTAGGTAATAGAAGGCCTAAAATTGCATATTTGTAATATTGTGCAAATCCTCAGAACGGCATCTATCTTTGCACAAATGTAGGCAGAGCATGACAAACTTCTGTTTTCCTACTTTGGCTCTTCTTGATAAAGTAGTAGAGAGGGGATGCCATGTATCCAATTACATTAACTTGCACTTGAGAAACCACACAACTGTTGTGCATTTTAAGACTGAACAGTTGAAGGGTTGTTAAAAAAAAGACCTGTTAACTTAAAAATCCAAAATAGCCTATTCAGCTTTATTTTTTTTAGTTCATTTCTAGTTTTAAGTTAACGGTATTTAGTCACTTTAAGTATTTTTTTGTCAGTGCTCTCAAATTATTTGCCAATCGTCCCTTAATCTGCATAGTTTTCCAAGGATGCCTTTGGTTATTAGATACCATGGGTGATGTCATTGATTCAGTTAGAGAAGTCCCGCTTGTTAAGCAATATAAGGAAAATGTACCCAACTCTGTGGAAATGGTGCATTTGATCCAGAAAATGGCTAAGTGTTCATAAGTAAGGTTTTCTAATTGGGTTTTACAGTGTAGTCACTCGCTCCTTGGCCAGGTTACTGTTAGCTTATTTACACCAAAACATACAGTGAGAGATTTTATTTTAAAGGAATCTGTTTTTCAAGGTCATCGTTGTCTCATCATGACAGACGCTTATTATCATGTTTATTTTGTAAATATCCCTTATAGTGTTGTAGTGCAGATGAGAAATCTTTAAGCACTTAAGCTTTTAGCACTTGACCACTGACTTGACTTACTTAACCTTTTTTTTTTTTTTTTTTTTTTTTGCATTTTCTTTTATTTACCTTCATGTACATTTTTTGCTGTTTTGTCTGTCATTCTCCCTCCTGTAGCCATGTAATAAAGGAACTGATCGCTACAGAGAGGATCTATGTGGATGAGCTGCTCTCTGTTCTTCTGGTGAGTTAATTTTAAAATCACTCTTAAGATAGTTTAAAGGACAAAAATGTGTCAGGAAAGGAAGAATAATTGGAGGATCAGGTTCCTGGATACTTTTGAATCCACAACTTTGTGTACTCATTGCTGCCTTTCTTCTTCCTCCAAACCTTTCTAGGCTTTCTCTTTGCATATTCCACTGTTTTCCCCTATTTTCCCTTTCCTTGTCCCCATTTTTTCCTAACTTCCTCTTTCCTCTCCTCTCTGTGTTTTTACTCTCCTCTCCTCTCCTCTCCTCTCCTCTCCTCTCCTCTCCTCAGGGCTACAGGGCAGAAATGGAGGATCCCTCAATGTCTAATCTTCTTCCCTCAGCTCTGCGTAGCCAGAAGGACGTTTTGTTTGGCAACATGCCAGAGATTTACCAGTTTCACAGCAGGCAAGCATCATGCACACACACATACACACATCTACACACAGAGCTCACAAGCTGTCACACAGTTGTCCTTGTCTCTCAATCTTTTCATGCCAGTGTAATTCCTTTTCATTTCCTTCTTGGATTCTTTACTCAGGATCTTCCTCCAGGATCTGCAGGGTTGCCTGGAGACGCCTGAGAGGGTGGGGGCATGTTTCCTGAAGCGGGTGAGGAAACATGAAAAAAACTTTATGCAAAGTGATAAGACACAACAAACCTAACTGTACAAGTTTGTGGTTGTTGTGTTTCCATGTGAGAACAGAAAGACAAGTTCCAGGTGTATGAGCGTTACTGCCAAAACAAGCCCCGCTCAGAGCTGCTATGGAGACAGTGTTCTGATTCACCGTTTTTTCAGGTAGTTACTCCCTAATATCTAACATGATCCATTTAATATCTGCCATGGATGCTGTAAATGTCAGTACGAGCATCTGTAACTCTTTGTTTACCTTTGCAGGAGTGCCAGAAGAAGCTCGACCACAAGCTGGGTCTGGACTCATACCTCCTAAAACCAGTGCAACGTCTGACCAAGTACCAGCTGCTACTCAAGGTTCTGTACATTCATCACTGAAAGCTCTTTTAGGAACTCTACTAATCCAGTAACATGTATGTTTAAAGTTTGTTTTTATCAGCTATCATGAAGAGGAAAGGTAGCACATTAGTCAGTTTGTTAAAAGCAGGAAAGACTCCCTAATGAGGAAACAGAGACTTTTAATTGTTTTCTGGTTTGCATCTCTTCTAAAAAGGAATCAGGAATAGTCTGGAATCTCTTGGGTCTTTGTGATTTTTGGCATCATCACTGTTTGCAGAACAAAAGTCCTCAGATACCTCAGAAAGTCAGATCAATTGAACATAAAACCACAAGATGGTAAATAGTTCCACATTATGTGATTATGTGCATTCAAAAAGTATTCAGACCCCCTTCACTTTTTAAAAAAAACATTTTCATTCTCATTAATCTACACTCAGTACCCTATCATGACAAAATTAAAACTGAATTTTAGAAATGTTTGCAAAATTATGCAAAATAAAAACTAAAATATTACGCTGACATACAGTAAGTACTCAGACCCTTTGCAAAAACACTTAAGAGTTTGCTAAGGTTCCTCCCATTTCTTCCAGTCTTTGCTGAGATGTTTCTAGACCTTGATTGGACTCCACCTGTGGTAAATTAAACTGATTGAACATGATTTGGAAAGGCAAAGGCAGCTCTATAGAAGGCCTCACAGCTGACAATGCATATCAGAGCCTTTAGGGATATCGATACATATTTTTAAATACGTTTTACATTACTAAAAACTCAGTCCTTTGAACACAATTTAATGTTTAAAGATGAAAAAAATAAACTAACTTTTTTTTATTAAAACATACCTTAAAATTTACAGAATGAAGATGAATAAAGAAAAAGATCTCAACTTACATAGGTCTGTTGGCCCAGCCTAAAACTCCACTAATTTATTATTATATATGGCCAAATTTTACTGTCAATATATGCTGATATTCAAAGCCAAAATATCGGATGTAAATATCAGCAGAAATTTTGATATCTGCTGATACTGATATTAGGCCGATTATATCATGCATCCCTAAAAGACATTGACCAAACAGCACCAGGACTGGAGTTTTTATCTCTTGATCAGAGGACCGTAGCCTCAGTATATGGGCTGCTTTACCGACTGAGATCTCCGATCTCTAGTGGATAATGAATGTGTACACCAAATTCCCTCACTTCACTCAGTCATTTTCAAGACCTTTAACTCTAAAACTCTAATGTAAATCTCCCAGCATCGCCACAAGAAAAATCTTTAGTGCCTGGCATTTATATGCCTTTGCCAGGTATGCAGTACACAGCGGTGGTTAAAGAAGAAGGACTGGGTGGTATCTGTGGTAGTGTAATATGTAGAAATCTTATAAGTTAGGGGTGAATATGAAACTCACTGACTTTTACCTTAAACTTTGGCCTGCAAAATCTAACCAGTTTATCGTGGAGTCATAGTTGACATTTGTACAAAGTTTGAAGAAAATTCCTCAAATATTTCTTGAGATATTGAGCTCACAAGAATGTCCTGGACAGACAAACAACCTGCTTCTACATGAGCAATAGCTGTGGTCAGAGGCATGATAAAAAGATCATCAGAGTCGGGAGGATTCGTCCTAAATGGTTTAGGAACTATCTGAATCCTATGTAGTGGTTTTGTTGAAGGCTGGATATAACTGATTGACTAACAAACTAACCATGCCATTCATAGTCATGCAGCTAAAGATAACAGTCTTACTGTCAGATTTTTTACCTCTATAGTGTTTTGATAAATTTGTGTTGAATAATAAAATCTTAAACCCAGACTGGTGACTGGATGAATTGAACACAAGGATGATAGCAAAATGGGCCAAGAGATCATAACAGTTAAGATAATATTAAACCATAGAAACAGAGATGCAGAGAAGGAATGCCTGATTGGGCACCGGTTGACTTCAGAACAGTCAGACAAAAACAAAACAAATTGGAGCCTGGGATTCAGACTGATGGGATTTGTCTGCACAGAACATTATAAATTCAGAAATTGAAGCAGAATGGATTAGATTAGTTGAAAAACACTGACCTGTTAACTGTGACTCTGTCTTTCTGCAGGAGCTGTTGAAGCACTGCACAGAGGAGCGATATCGCTGTGAGCTGCAGGATGCTCTGAACACCATGCTGGAGCTGCTGAAATCTGTCAATGACTCAATGCATCAGATCGCAATTACTGGATATCAGGTACCAACATTTAACCAAAGGATGAGGAAGAGAAAAAATCATGTGATTTGATGTCAGATTTATTAAATATCGTAAGCGAAGTATTTATAACCTTGTCTTCCCTGCTCTGGCTTATGTGCAGCTTTAATATATGGGTAAGGAGCGAGGAGGAACATGTTTTTTTTAACCACTTTAGGTTAACCTTAATAATGCAAGCCTGTAGCCTACCTAGTAAAAGGGAATGATAATTTTAACCAGAACGCGGACATTTTGCAAAGAAAAATGCCAATGTGGTACTTTAAATTAGATAAAGTCTTATGTTTGTTTCAGAGTTTTAATTTTGTTGTATTATTTAAGAATTATTGGCCATCATTAGGTAAAAGGGGGGCACATTTATTATAAAAATACATTTAAAGAGAAAACTGACTTCAGTTCTGGACCTTTGGAGCCCTCTAAATCCCCGTTGGCTTCAAGCCTGTAATGTATATTGTTTTACTTCCCCACATAAAACATTACAATGCTAGTTGCTGGAGGAATAGCTTTCCTACAGCAAAAGGAGAACCAAATAAATGAAAATGAGCTCAAACTGTGTTTTCTTTTGTAAGGAAAAACAAGTTAACTGGACTTGAAATGAAGAAAAGTAACAACAATTTCAAAGATTTTGGTATTTTGTTTGTTTGGATCTCAAAACAGAAAAGGTAGTAGAGTATTTTTTTATAAAAACAACACTTAAAATGTCTGTCACCAAAATTTCAAGTGCTGCTGATCTTTTTTTCTATAACCTTTTTTATATCCCAAAGGAAAGCAAATCAAGCTCAGTTTTCTATTCATGATGATAAAAACACTCACTGTGGTCTAGTTTGTGTTAAAACTGTAGGTAACCTTAGAATATATAATAATGAATTTTTCTCTCGTTAGACTAGTTGATCCTTGTTTCTGTCTTCTTTGCCTGCCTGTCCATCTGTCCTAGGGTGATCTCAGCCAACTGGGCCGGGTGGTGATGCAGGGCAGCTTCAATGTGTGGATCAGCCATAAGAGGGCAGCGGTGCGGATGAAGGAGCTGGCCAGGTTCAAGCCCATGCAGAGACATCTCTTCCTCTATGAGCACGCCCTCCTCTTCTGCAAGCGCAGAGACGAAGACTCTCACGACCGCACGCCTTTCTACAGCTTCAAATCTTGCCTCAGGGTAAATCACTAGATCCACCTGAATACATACTGTGTAGTCTAATATCAACAACCCTCTGACAAACCCTTCTATATCAAAGCTTATCGGATGACACTTTTGATTCAAGTCTGACTCTGAACGCCATGATTTAATACTAGGTGAACATTTTTTAACTTTTATGTTTATTCTCTAGATGAGTGCAGTGGGAATCACAGAAACTGTTAAAGGAGATGTGAAGAAATTTGAAATCTGGTACAGCGGAAGAGAAGTAGTGTACATAGTTCAGGTATTTCACCATTTTCATTCTTTATAAGTATCAGTTGTATCTTTAGCTTATTTTTCCAAACACCTGTGTGGATTAGTGGTCTTATCTTTGTTATGTGTTTGTATTATTGTCTGTCTAGGCTCCCACAGTGGAGGTCAAAGTTGCCTGGCTAACAGAGCTTCGAAAAATCCTCACAAACCAGCAGAAACTTTGTCAAGGTCTCTCTTTCTGCTTTTACTAATTGCATGCTTTTTTGTAGCTCTCTCTTTTTAATGCCTGGTTTTGTTTGGATAAACTATATTGTTAATCCATATATTTACTTGTATAAATAGTAGCCCTTTTTCTCTGATTTTTATCATTGATAAATCACACTTTAAATGGAACATATGTAAACCTAATTCTTAGAATTTTTCAGCATAAATTTGGGAATCTAGAATATCTACAGACTCACAGCATTTGAAATAAGCCATCTTTGCTCCATCTGTGTCATAAAACACAAAATCCACCAGTCTGTTCAGAATCTGTGCTTAATCTCAAAGGGTCACAGGCGGCGCTTGGGGCTGGGATTTGAAAAGGCCAATGTCTGACCAGCAATCATGCTTGTTTTATCGAAGAGCACACATACGGTCTTACCATGCAAGCTCATGAGACTGTATGCAGAGAGGTGAGAATTGCAAAGTAGCACACTTCCCTCCTGTTCTAGCTTCTATGAAACTATTAACAGAAGGTACAGGTAACTCAAACCAAAAGAAAAGAAGTCAGAATTTCTTTGAAAAGACAAAAAAGAAACACTTCTTAGGAACCAGATCTCTTTTGATTTCTCTCACAGAGTTTAAAATTTCCCTCACACCTGTTCTTCTTGAATTATGGAGTTTTTTTAATCAAACGCATCCGACACATTTATTTACTTCATAGAATTTCACTTTTTTCAAATCAGTGATTATGACACAGCCTACTGAGAGAGAAAAGGCTGATTAGTATATTAGAATATTAGTATTATTCTGTTATTCAATCAGAGCTTGTCTGCTAAAACAAACCTTTCTACCAGCTGACTTCCCAAGCAAACTTCCAGGTTTATAATCCAATCTGATCTGTCTCCCTCATCTCCATGCCTTTTCAGTCTATTACATTGGTTAAAACTGACTTTTAAGCCAGTCTTAACTCCCAACTCTAAGTCAGACACAATGTTAGGACCAGCTGATGCACTCGGCTCCAGAGAAGACAATCTGATAATGTGCGTTGCTGCCAACCAATCCATCTCCTTTTCTTGGATTCAATACTACAAACACTCTGCACCTATACACACACATGGCCTATGGTCCCACAAACAAACACCCCTAAATGAGTTGCAGTCCTTACAAAATTCACAACACAAATGTTCATGTTAGTAGCAGTGGGACTTAGATTAATCTTACACCAAAACAGTAAGATAAACAGGTATGAAATCACATGCTTGCACAGCTCACAGGGTGCGCACAAAATTCACATGCTTTAGGTACCACTAGTGATCTGCTGATGGCTTGTTTTTCCCTCTTTATAAACCTAGTTTTCAAATGAATCCAAAAATAATTACAGACAACACAAATTAAATGCTAATGTCAAGGCACAGCAGCTCAATTAAATAAAACATCATCTTACCTTAACATAGGAATATGCGATGCTTTGACTTGAGATGGACAGCTGTCTTTTTTTCACAGGTCAGTCACATTAGGCCTGTGACTGTGACTCAGGTACCCAGGGCTAGTAGCCTGTCTTATCTCATTTTGCTGTGCTGATGACCGGTAACTCAGTGTGGGCAGATGCTTTAGCTGTTGTTCTGATTTTGTGACTGCTGCTAGGTACTTCTGGGCCCTGGCTGTTATCATAATCTTTTGCCTTGAAAAAAATTGGACGTCCAGTTTTTTTTTTTAGCTAAAATTAAGACTTGCTGTTAGCTGTAATTTCCAAAATAGCGCTCAACTCTCCGTGATTGCTGAGATGTTGACAGATATGATGCTTTGCTTAAAAGTAAGGATGGGCTTGGTGGATGTTATGAGTTTTTATTTAGCCTGCCTACCCATGGACTGCATTAAACAACACATAGACATACAGTCACACACTCAGTACTATACATTACATAAATACCAGGCAATTTTTTAATGTTCACACATTTGTTAGCAGAAATTTGAGAAGGCTTGGTCTTCCCAAGCCTTATCTACCAGCTGCCCTTGCATAGGGTGTCATAACAATAATATCTCCCCCTGACCTGGTATCTCCACCATTGAAGCACGCAGCTGTCTTTGTGTTGGCCCGTTTGGGGAAGAGAGAGGTGGGGTTAAAAGGAGCTCATTTAAACAAAACTGGTTAGAGCTGGTTTATACAGGATCAAGAACTTCCTCTGGTGCTTGATCCATATTTTACTTTGATCACATCATATCACAGGGGACTGTGTTCAAATGTGGTAAAGTGTTTTGGTGTGTCACCAAGTTTGCTTGTGAAGAAGCTGGGCTTAATCACATGTTTTTTTATGACTTAATGATTCTGTACTGAAGCCATATTTTTGTCTCCATCCTGTCTTCACCCTTTCTTAGATGAGGCTCCTTCTCTTCCCCTCTCAGACAATCTTCTCTCTGACAGGTAAGCCTTTCTGCATGACCCCTATCATCCACTGTCAGTGTATGACCCCTACTGTTTGGTGAAGAGAATGAGTAGACGCACTTTTAATCTCACTTCATTTAAAAATTGACATATCAAAATAGATTTTCTCTTGTCAGTTATACTGTTTGAAATTGAATTTGTGAAATGACTGATGCTTCAATAACAGCCACATTCCACCCACGTTGCCATCCTACCATGTTATTTGTTATGAGAGCATCATGATTAACAGTTTGATGTGAGAGTTAATGAATGACTTGGTGTGTGTACAGTGTACAGTGTGTGTTTATGTTGTGTATTAGCATCTTTGTTTCCCCCCCTGAGAACCAGTATCCATAATACAGCAACACTGTCTGCGATGCTGAAAGCCAAACTGCTGAATTGATCACCAAGAAGAGAGCTATCCAGTCCCTGATTGGATGGTTTTAGCAGCGACTGACTATGATTGAGATCTGGCCCTGAACACACTGACAGGCTGCTGAAACAGTCCTTAGGTGTTCTTGATATTTATGTTATTGATTTTGGTGTAAAGCTTTCTTGGGATGTGACTGAATGAGTCAACTGAACATGTTTGATGTTTCTTCTTCAGCATGATTCAGAGAACTATTGTTTTGAAGATGCTTTCCAAGATTGTGTCAATAATTGAGCCTTATGGGGAATTTTGCTGGATTATTTCAGGTTTTGTTGGAGTTGCCTACATCTTGATAACTTTATTGCATGCTACTTATTTGTTAGCATGTCATAAAGTTGATCAGAGATTGTGTTCTCTGATTTTTACAATACAGGAAATGTTGATTTATTAAGCAAGTGTATTATTTGGGACATACACTATATTGCCAAAAGTATTCGCTCAGCTGCCTTGACTTGCATATGAACTTCAGAAACATCTCATTCTTAATCCATAGGGTTTAACATGACGTCAGTCCACCCTTTGTAGCTGTAACAGCTTCAACTCTACTGGGAAGGCTTTCCACAAGGTTTAGGAGTGTTTTTATGGGAATTTTTTAACCATTCTGCCAGAAGCGCATTTGTGAGGTCACACACTGATGTTGGACGAGAAGGCCTGGCTCTCAATCTCTGCTCTAATTCATCCCGAAGGTGTTCTATCGGGTTGAGATTAGGACTCTGTGCAGGCCAGTCAAGTTCATCCACACCAAACTCTCTCATCCATGTCTTTATGGACCTTGCTTTGTGTTCTGGTGCACAGTCATGTTGGAACAGGAAGGGGCCATCCCCAAACAGTTCCCACAAAGTTGGGAGCATGGGATTGTCCAAAATCTCTTGGTATGCTGAAGCATTCAGACTTCCTTTCAATGGAAGTAAGGGGCCAAGCCCAGCTCCTGAAAAACAACCCCACACCGTAATCTCCCCTCCCCCAAACTTTACACATGGCACAGTGCAGTCATCCAAGTACCATTCTTCTGGCAACTGCCAAACCTAGACTAGTCCATCAGATTGCCAGATGGAGAAGCACAATTTTTCACTCCAGAGAACACATCTCTACTGCTCTAGAGTCCAGTGGCAGCGTGCTTTACACCACTGCATGTGACACTTTGCATTGCACTTGGTGATGTATGGCTTGGATGCAGCTGCCTGGCCATGGAAACCCTGAGAGTGACCCATTCTTTCACAAATGTTTGTAGAAACAGTCTGCATGCCTAGGTGCTTGATTTTATACACCTGTGGCCATGGAAGTGATTGGAACACCCGATTTCAATTATTTGGATGGGTGAGTGAATACTTTTGGCAATATAGTGTATAGTTGTGGTCATGTTATAAAAAGGATCTTAATATCATTGATATATTGACTTGACATTGTATAATGCTTTTATAGTCGTCTGCTCGGTAAAGTATCCATTCATTAACATCTGTACACATCACATGCCATTGAACACAGCAGTGGGAGCAAATAAGGATTTACTGTCTTACCCAAGGACATATTAACATGATTATAGGAGCTAGGGATTCAAACCCACGACCCTTTGGGGAAGAGACAACCAACTTTACCACTGACTCTGCCACAACTGCCATATATAGTCATGTGCATAAGTTTTAGGCATGTAGGATTCATTGTGGGGCTCGATGTGTAACAATCCGAGTCTGTAAAGGTTGGGTGGGCGGCCAGAGTCGACACACATGTTGCTCAGCAGCCAAGGCCAAGCTTGACAGTACCCTAGGTCACACTTACCTGCCACATCCACCACTTACTCTACCCTAAAGATATGGACTTTATTTCCCTATGTTTCTGGTAATGTTCAAGGACATCCAGAGCATGATTAGGGTTTTGCCAATCCTCTTTCCCGCTGATGGTGCCTTCAGGAAGCTTACTCCCCATGTATGCCCAAACATGCCTAAAACTCATACATAGTACCATACATTTTAAATGAATTAAATGAAAAGATAAAAACTGACAGTTATTACACAATAACTTTAACACAGCAGCTAGCCATGTTACCAAGGTTTTTTATATACATATATCTACATGTAGCATTAGTCATCGCTATGTGTACGTCTTCTAATGTCTCAAAAGTATAATGAACAATGACTATAATTGTTCACCAAACACTGTGAAAAAGAATTGTAACACTTTATAATAACTTCACACTGTGGCATTAATAAATCATTAGTAAATTCTCATCATAAAGCATTTTTAACTAATTTATATGTCATAAACGGAGCAATGAATGCTTCATTAGTAACAATACTAAGTTCCCTGTCTTACAAGCATTTTTTTTAACTGTCTTTATATAGCTTTTTATCAGATCTACAAATGCTTTGTAGTAATCCTAACCCTAACTGTAGCCCTACCCCAGAGACAGGGGTCATCAACTACATTAGTACATGGGCCAGGTTTTGTTTTGACAGACATTGTGGGTGGGGGGGCCTAAATTAATACACATTTTTGTCCAATTAACATAATGTATTAGTATTTCCTTCCATTTTTTTTAGGTGTTAGCAATGAAAACAAACCTTACTGCCTCCACTGCCACCAGCCACCAGGAAGCGATCGAGATATTTTAGCTCCATATTTCTGGGGTTTCTATGTTGTCCATCACTGGGTTTGACAAAGCTGTGCTGTGTCCTGATTGGTGATAAATAAATGCATGAGATAACTCTTATGTTAAATATCAAGCAAGGGAAATAGTGCTCTCCAAAACCCTGAGGTGGAAAGTTGACTCAAAAAAACTGCAGATTTAATAAGGACTTGAATGATGCATCATATTTACTAATGATGGCTAACAGGTGGATTTCTGTAAAATTGGGTAAAACTTAAGTCATTCCTGATAGATCTGTTTTAATAGTGATCTTTTTAAGGTTGATTTAATAGCTTTATGGATATAAAGATGAAGGTTTCACTAAAAAACATACATTTTCTAAATTTAATAGTCTTCTGGCAGCCAAATAAAATGAATGTATGGCGTTCCCGATATCTGATCATGCAAAAAAAGTCAGAGTCTTTCAGTCATTGGTCCTCCCAGTCTAACTATATTTTTTTAAGGTGAGGATGCTGACAGATGGCCAGACTTTGGCGCATTTTTGGGTATCGTTGGCAAGACCATGTGTCTCCTGACGTGCTCGGGAGAGTGGAGATGGGAAGGGTCAACAGCTTGATAAGGGAACGGCAGCTGCGCTGTTATGGGCAAATGGCGTGCTTTTCCCGGGCCTAAACCAGCTCACCACATACTAGGTGCCCAGGACCCGGTGGGCTGGTCCAAATGCCGGGGCGACCATGTGTGTCATGGAAGGGGCAGTTGGGAGGATACCTGGATAGAAGGGGTATGGGCCTGGTGGAGGCCTTGACGATGGCCATCAGGAGGCCAGAACAGTACAGGACCAAGGTAGATGGGGCAAAGTGCCAAACCGGCATACGCTCCCATACCGGATCTGACCTGATGGACAGCTTTTAGGGGGCGCTGATGTGGCCCCTGGGCTGCCAGTTGATAATCACTGCCCTACACCATTGCTTTACCAGTGCATCAATGAAGCATTTCTAACTGCATTCATGGCATATCAATCAGTTAATAGTACTGATAATATTTAACTAATTCTGTACTTTTGCTTACATGTGTAGTTTTTCTAAAGTGTTTCCAAAGGAACTTTAGGAATTAACTTTTACAAAAGAAAAATATTTCACAAAAATCTTGAAGGATCAGAAGCTACCGAGGGTTAGACCAACAGGTCTTTTTTCATTTGATTTGTTTTCAAAACGAAACACATTAGACTGTCCTAAAATAGATGCATTCATTAATAGTCTCTGTTTAGTGGTTTATTGCACGTGGGACAATGACAGATTGCTGTATGGGATTTTGTTCTCCTATCAACAGATGGAGGATGAGATGCTGTGAATGTTCGTCACTTTTTGAATGATTTGTGTGGGTTAAACAGCATTTGTGAATAATAACTGTGAACACAGGCTTGCAGAAAACTAAATTAAGTGAATGTCATTCACCACCTGTGTTAGTATTTATTTTTATTATTTTTCTAATGCGGAACATTGGGCTCGTCTTATATTTAAAGCACGCTGAATGACACTGTAGATTGTTAGCAAATGCTGTTTAAACAGTGAGGTTTGCGTACAAACTAATGTCAGATCAAAATAATGTTTCCATGTATTTCAGCGGTCTCTGATTTATATGAAACTTGTTAACGGCCTCAGATGCTGAAATACATGTGACGATGATCATAAAGGAATGCTTTTTTATTTTACAGAATGTGGATGAGCTTGTTTTGTGACACAGTGGATGTTGTTGTTGTTGTTGTTTTTGTTTGTTGTGGTTGTGCCTTGTTCCCATGGTGATGGGTTTTAGTGCATCAAAGATGTGTGTGTCGTGGGGCGGAGCACCGGTGGGAGGCTGCTCAGCGTGTCTCCCTGTTCCTCACAGCTCCTCGATAACAAGCCACTCCTTCAAACACAGAGGGGAGGAGTCTGTACACACTAGCCCCGCCCACTCGGACCCTGTTGTCCACTCACCTCGACGCAGTGAGTTACAGATTAATACATTTATGGAAAAACAATAATGATAGAAATATTCTTGAATTATTTTGAGTTTTCACTAAATACCTTTTAATTCTTCACAATAAGCATTCCCAAATGTTTAAGTCAGCTAAAGAAAAACTTTTTTACCCCCATCCTAAACACCTGTTCTTTATTGCTGGCATTTTTCATCCAGACTAAACATAAAGTCTCTTTCTTTTTTTTTTCAGTTTTGTTATTTTGCAGCCTAATGCCACAGCCTTCTTCAGATCTGTGCTTTGCAACAATTCTGCTTCTGAGCTCTAGTTCCTTTCACCTCTTGGCTGGTTTTTACTTTGATATGCACTGTCAGCTTTGAGGCTTTCTGGAGAGATGTGAGCCTTTCCAAATCATGTCCAATTAATTTAATTTACCTCTGGTGGACTCCAATTAAGATATAACATCTCAGCAAAGACCCAGAGAACTGGGAGCAACCTGAGTTAAATTTAAAGTGTTTTTGCAAAGGGTCTGACTACTTATATTAATGTGATATTTGTGTTTCTTATTTTTAATCAATTTGCAAAAACTTCTAAAATTATGTTTTCACTTTGCCATGATAGTGCCATGAAGTTTTATATCTGTCGCCTGCAGCTTGGCCCGTCCATGCACACTCAGTGGCGATCTGTGATGGCCTGGAGGACTGGGGTGCTACAGACCTGTCCAACATATCAGACTCAGACGAGGAGGATCAGCCCGCCCCCCTGGTAAGATTTTTCTTGCAGTCAGGGCGCAGGTTTTGCTGAGTTGTTAATCTATCCAAATACCTTTGTGTAGATTTATATTTTGGATTGTTGCACACATTATAGAAATAACAAAATGAACAATTCAGTTTACTTACTGTCTTCTGTTTCAGGTGGCGGGCAGGTACAGGGTAATGGTGGAGAGCAGCATGGCCAGCACTGATGACATTGTCTTTAACTCTGGTGATGTCATCCAGCTGCTTCACGAGGAGGTGTCGGGGATGTGGTAAATCTGGCAACTTTTTTCAAATGTTTTAATGGTATAATATGCAATTTTTGATCTAGTAGATGCCCCGATGTAGCACCAGTCTTTCAGGCCAAAACATACTCCTCAGATTTCCCTGTGACCCCAACCCACGCTCAGTGTTCCAACCAGGTGCAGCCATTTGTAGGACTGATCTCTGTTTGGATCTACAGCCCCAAAATGACTCAAAATGCTGGAGTATTTTGGCCAATGAAGAGTCTTTGTTTTGCTGGTGGCTCTCCTGCAATTATAGTCTTGTGACAACCTGCCATTGTGACTCTATACAGAACTTCCCTGAGTAGAAGGGGCTATGTCTCTTCTGCAATGTGAAAAATGTATGAAATATATTTTAGCCTTTTAGTGAAAATAAGCTGAAGGAAGAGCTGCCCAATCTATGTGAACACCGAGCTGAGAACAACAAACCCAGAGGGAGTTTTGACTTTTTCTCTGTTCATGTTTAAAAAGGAAATTAGTCAGTGAGAATATACTTGATAACTACTTCATTAATGTTCAAAATGTTGCATATTTTACCTTTAATATCAGACAGTTTCTGAATTTACATCCAAAGAAATCTGTAGAGGAAATTTGTGACTTCATTTTTGAACTAACACATTGCATCTCTTGTATGTGTGCATGTGTTTTACTGCAGGATGGTGAGGAACGTAAGTCGTGGTGAAGAAGGCCGTGTTCTACCTGAGGATCTGCACAGGATTCTGGGAGAGACTTGCTGAAGGCCAATCAGAACAGAGACGGGCATCTGACCCTGCAGAGACGTTCATCAGACCATCAGATGAAGCACATCAACCTTTATTTTCGTCTTCAACTGACTTTGACACTTCCACCTCAGAGAGCTGTAAACTACAGAGCGGACCTCAGAAGAATGTAACAATGAAAAGCACACATGTGTGAACTCACAGAACAGAAGCCTCATTTTATTTTTCTGTCTTTTCCAGCATATTTCAGAGAGACATTTGGACTTACAAAAGAAGACACTGAAGAGTAGTGTCATCCATCCATAGAAAATGGACTTGTGTTTAGGACTTTCATCATTTCTATTTTCCTATTGAATATCATAGGACTGGTGTTTATGCTTTCTAACATATCACTGTTAATGTGCCAAACAGCTCAGATGATTCTTGTGGCTTCTTTTTGACTAACATTGTCACATGATGAAAAATAGCTTTACATTTTTGCATCCTTTTTTGTAGAGGGATTAAAACCCACCATCAGTAAGCTTCATCTTTAGAGGGTGTGCATGAAGCGTTGATGTTAAACCAAAATTGCCATGGTTACTTTATCTCTTAGTGGTGAAAAGAAATATTCAGACTCTGCCAGGTGGTGTTGATGGTAGAAATAAATCAAAGAAAGAAAAGGAGAATATTACAAAAATATATTCCTTTACTATTCAGTAAATTATATTCTGTTATGCCCTGATAAAAATACTGTATTATATATATGCAAGATGACAGAAATTCCAGAATCACATTTCAGTCACATTTAGCTTTTAGCTGAGCTGTAGAAATGAGTTCTGGTAAACCGACAGAAGCTATTTTCTTCAGTTATATCCATTTTTTCCTCTTCAGATATTGATAGATGTACAAGCAAGGGGTTCAGAGACAGTAGATGCAAACTGTTATGACCACACTGGTTTGCTTTTGTGCATATTGTGATCTGATTATTGTTTAAGGCAGCTGCAGCATGTGCTTGAGGAACACAGAGAAAGAAACTTGGCAATTTTGAGAGAAGATATTGCACGTCTCTTTCTGAGCAACAGCAGAAGATGATTTTGCCACTTTAACTAACAAGTCCAGTTTAAATCCTCCTTCAAGATATGAAAAACTTACATAAAGTAAAACATGCATACAAGGTATGGCTATTAAAAATGAGACTAATGGTGTTATACAATTTTATTGAACATTGAACATGTTTCAATGTCTTTCTCTTTCAGTCTACCCCCCTAGCCCTGGTTGACATTTTTTATTTCATTTAAGCTATTCAGGGATTATTTTTTGCTTTCATATCTTGAAATAAGATTAATAAGTGGTCTTGTTATATGCATGTTGCTGATAATGGTAGTAATAAGATGGAAATTAGACAAATACACTTGCTCAGAATTGAGTTTTTGTCATAAGAAAGGGATATGTATGTAAAACTATCAATGCATACCCTCTCTAGATATATAATTGGAGAAAAGTCATACTAAAGAAAATCTGCACCATAGCTGGCACTTTTCTTGTTTAGTGGAAGAGCTTAGTAGAGCAGGACCATCAGATGTTGTTGGTGTATTAATGCAGATACAGGTCAGCACAAAAGATGGGACAAAGACTGTAGAACAAACTTTGTGTACTAGCATAGGACTTCTACATTTGCACTGACAGTACGTGGTTATTCAGATATTTGAAAGTAGCTTGATTTGTCTATTTGATTGTTATGTTTGCTGCTGTTAATGGTATGTTATTGCTGCTTTTTTCCAGTTTGTTTTTATATTTGCTGTGATTGTAAAACCCCCCCACCAAAGGAATCTCACACAGCTGGCACTGTAACCACTGAGATGAGCCAAGCTTTACATTTCTGTTTGCTGCTCTGCATGGACAAATCCCTACACATTTCTATTGCATTATGTCTGCCTGTACTGCTGCTTTCTGTTGCATTACACCAGCCGGGAGACTCAGCTCAGTGTTGGGTGGTAACTGTAAATAGAGTAGTGTAAAACCAAACTATCACAGTTACACTGATTCCTGAATTATTTATTTTGAAATCAGGTTACTAAATTAATGATGAGAAACATTTTTTCCATTTATTCCAAACTGCCTGTTGTTAAAACTGCCTGGACTGGTTTTCTTTGACTGTTACTTGTCTTTGAAAGAGAGTAAAAGTGGTTAACGTGACACTGCCACTTATTTGCCATGTCAACTAAGTTTATCTGAGGGGCAGAAAGTGTAAAGCTACCAACAGTAGGGGAAGTCAACTGCACTTTACTGTGATTATGTAAATGGTTCAAATTTCAGTTTTACAGGTAGAAAAATAAACTTTAGACAGTAGTGGTGTAAAAATGTAAAACTAGTTTGGACAGTTAGATGTTTACAAACTACCATCAAGCGACAACGATTCTTAGTTTCCTACAATATTAGCATCATCTTTGGATGGTATAATACCAGTGATGACTCTAACCTAAACTCAAATATGAATATAGATCCATTTTCACTGTATGTGACACATGTGGTGACATTTTAGTCACTGATAGTGGGTGTCAGACTGCCTAAAAAAGATCCATTCAAAAAAACTCTTTAAAAAATTCACATCAAATTTGTTTATCACTTGACACAGGCTGAATTATACCATCAGCAGTAACACATGACTTTGTTTAGTTAAGCTAGAATCAGTCTTTTCCACAGTACCTTAAACTGGTGTTTGCTACTTTTGCTCATTTTGCACTTTTTTATACTTTGAACCATTGTGAAAGCTTGTATATTAATGCATAATGTACATGTTTATTTTCAAAATGTAAGCACAGTATTATTCAATTTGACTCAACTTGACTGATGTCTTTATTTCTCTATAAAAGTTTATAAGCAAAGTAGAAAATATGCAAATTTGAAAAAATGTAATTTGCTCCAGGCTCTACAGGATCTCAAATGCGTGAGAAAAGCAGGCTTTTTAGTAGAGGCAGGTCTTCATTTTTGTTTTATTAGCCAAACCAGTCATATAATCGTTGCTATTGATCAGCTCCAGATTGCCCAAAATCAGTGTTTACACTGTTATTACAAACCAAAAGATTTTTTTTATCCATTTAAAATGAAATGCCTCAAATTTACTTGTTGGGAGAAACCTGCAATTTCTTTAAAAACGTGTAAAAAAAAATGTTTTTAGGAAAGCTTGAAAAAGCAGAATTTCAAAGTTCATGCATGGTAATGTACAGTGCCTAAAAAAGTGTTTAACTGCCCTGGATGTTGTACACTTTTTTTGATTTTACAAATCAATCATGGTCCAAATAATTTGGTTTTGGTTTTTACAAAAAATACGAAAAAAATACAAATTTCTACAAAGTAATGTCAATTGAATAACAATATGTAAGGTCAAATAAGGAACTGCATAAATATTCACCCCCTTTAAAGTGACCTACTTAAACAGAGGTCCAGCCAACTGTTGCTAGCAGTCCCAAAGTTGGTGGAATGGGATCACCTAGTGCTGTTGGCGTGTCTGAGGAGGCTGTTGAGTTCACTAAAAGGCATGTGGGAGACTCCGTGGTTAAGTGGAAGAAAGTTCTTTGCTCTGATGAGATCAAAACTGTGCTTTTTAGCCATTGGACAAGACATTATATTTGGCAGACACTAAACACTGCACATCACCACAAACGAAGGTAGAGGAAGAAATGAAAGCGGCAAAATATGGGAAAATCCTGGAGGACAATCTCATTCAGTCTGCGAGAGAACTACAGCTTGGGAGATTTATTTTCCAGCGAGACGATAACCCAAAGCATACAGTGAAGGTGACACTGAAATGATTTAAAGGCAAAGTGAATGTTCTGGTGTGGCAGAGTCAAAGCCCAGACCTCACTCCAATCTGAAATTTGTGGCTGGATTTGAAAAGGGCTGTTCATGCCTGTTCCTGTGTAACCTGACACAGCTTGAGCAGTTTTGCAAAGGAGAATGGAGTAAAATTTCAGTGTCCAGATGTGCAAGCCTGATTTAGACCTAACTACACAGACTCAGTGCTGTGATTGCAGCCGAAGGTGCATCTACTCAATACTGACCTGAAGGAGGTGAATATTCAGTCCATGTTTTTGTTTAGGTGCCATTACTTTGTAGAAATCTGTTTTTACTTTGACATTAAAGACTTTTGGCAAAAAAGCCAAATTATATTGACCATGGTTGATTTGTAAAACCAATAAAAGAGTTCAACATCCAAGGAGGTGAATACTTTTAATAGGCCCCAGAAATATTATACCATTGTGTGGCTATCGTTGGTAAATACAAAATACAATTTGAGGACTATGAGGACATTTGTGCTTCAGCATGGTAGGGGACAACTGGCCCTCCTGTGAGTGCCTACTAAACTATTAACAAACCCCACCCACTCCACCTCTACTCTAAATGAACAGCTTGTTGTTGTGTAATCTACAATAACTGAGTGTTGAAACTAACCAGATTTTATTGTTGAGTTAAATTAGATTTTAAAAAACAAAACTTTACATTGTTTTTTAAATAAGGCTTTAGAAATGTATGCACATGTTGTTTATCAGGCCATTATTTAAAATGACCCTATTTTCGGTTGTTGAACAATAATATGAGAGAACCAGCTTTAATTTGAGTACAAACGACTATTTTAGTGAATGATATTTAAAAGATGGCTCCTCAAAATTACATTTATTCAATTTTATAACAAAAGAAAGGCAATGTGGTGCGACATGTTCAGCAATATTTTCAGAAACATGCAAATACCCAGAAATAATTTGTCAGACTTTATTGAGTACTAGAAATATACCATGGAGGTTTTCAAATAATTTTTTTCTTAAGGGCCTCCTCTGTGGTTTTTGAAACTGTGGGTTGACACCTGTTTTATCTTTGTTATAGACATGACTCTACTTTTTAGTTAATTTGAAGCCCTGTTATGGAACTGATCCAAGAGTAGTACCGAGACACTCGAGTATAGATGCCATACTTCCCGTCTTTTGCACACTCCTCCCCCCAGCTGACGATACCCGTCAGGAACCAAGTGCCTTTGTAATTGGAGGCATGCGGCCCCCCACTGTCCCCCTGGCACGCATCCTTCTGTGAACTTTGGTAGCCAGCGCAGAACATGAAGCGTGTGACATGATCCCGGCTGCTCTGTTTGCAGAGGGTGCGTTCCACATATGGGACCTCAAGCTTCTGAAGCGTGGTGGCTTCAAGGCCCAGGAACTTTATCCTTCCCCAGCCGCTTACCAGAGAGGTGCTGGACTCCCTTAGAAGGTTCTCTGTGAAGTCTTTGGGGCCCAGGCAGATAGGACGTCTCTGGACAGACAGCTCCACAGGAGTGGCAAGCTTCAGCAGAGCAATATCATGGTTATATGGTGACAGGTTGTAGTTGTAGCTGCGATGGATATGCCGCTGTGCCACCAAATGGTCTCGCTCTGGACCCTCATCTTTGTTAATATCATGTTCACCTAGAAGCAGAGATGAACAGATACATTTAGTGTTACATTCAGAAACGATTTTTACACCTTTAAGCCACTAATTTATTCCTATGGTACTCCATACCATACAGTGCCTATAAAAAGGATTCATCCCTTAGATTTTTTGCCCTTTTAGATTTCTACAAAATAATATCAATTAGACAAAAATATGTAAGGTAAAATAAGTAATTGCATAAATGATTATATAAATGTTTTTTTTTATCAAGAAAGCCAAATCATATTGATCATGACTGATTTATAACATCAATAAAAGCATAAAACATCCAGGGGGGCAAATACTTTTTATAGGTCCTAGATGTCTGCTCTTAAAAAATACTGTTAACATTAGATGAAAGATTTCAAGGAAACGTTTTTTAGGCTACAAACCTGCTCTGACAAAGAAAACTCGTTGAGCGATATCAGCTTGGATCAGACAGTGAGCAGCAGTGATGACCCAGAGTTCACTGAGCAAGGATCCTCCACAGAAGGGCTGTGCTCTGCCTTGGGAGGGTGAGTGATACATCAGAGTCACCTGCAAACACAAATACGTACTTCTGTGGGCACAAAATGTGTGTCCATGCAGTTTTCTCAACCAAATTCGTAGACAAGAGCAAAAGTAACAAAACCTAATCCAGACTATACCAACCTGAAAGATTTTAACATTTTATCGGTAAGTCAAATGTGTGCTTCAGTTAAGGGAGGGAACATTGCAACCCCACCAGCCAGCACATTTCTGCAAGCATCTTAGTTCTCACCAGAGCACTATGTCAGTAACTCTTTTGGCTTCTTTTTTGAAGTAAAGAGTCAGTAACCTAACATTATTACAGCATCACAAGCAAAAAATGCCCACATTCTCCAAACTCCACTGCTGATGAGCAATACAAGTATAATAGTACTAACAACAAAACTGCATCTTTCAGTAAGTAGCATGCATTTGCCTTCAACTAATCCCCATCCCTGCATTCTGCATCCCACACCACAGTACCTGCCATGGTATTTCTCCAGCCTTTGCTTCGTCTCCTCCCACAATCCTCTCGTCAGTGTTGTCCTTTTCTGTGATGGTGGGGAGTGTGGGAAAGAAAGCCCAGGAAGGAAGCTGTTTTTCAGTGATGTTGCCGTCCTCCTCTTGATTCAAAGATGAGGCTGAAACTGACCTCACTGAGCGGTTAAACACTTCACTGATGTTGAACAGCTGTGGTTCATTCGTAGGAATGTCGTAGTCATCGTACATTTGTGCTATATAGTCACTCAAGTCGTCATCTGAGAAGATGTCAGTGTTGTTGTCTGTGCTGTGGGTGATGTTTAAAGAGCGTGGGGCCATGGCAGACCTGGGTGTGGAGGGTGGGCCCACTCGACCACAGCTGAATGGTTCTGAGGGGGAATAAAGGCAAAACAAAGAGGGAGACTTGTCAGTTCACACATTATTAAGCATTTCACATGAAGATTTTGCATGCTAGGGATGTTTTCTTGCAGCCTATTTGTACATTTGTTTTAAGATGCAGCAAAAAGTGGTGTGATTTTAAAGCATTGATAGATCTAGTGAATGGACATCTTTATTCACTAATTTTACCTCAAATGGGAAAGTACAAAAATGCAATTTTGATTTAAAAGAGTGCATGCTTGGACCAAAGGACAAACATAAATGTAGTTTCAATGTTGCTATGACATATCTATGTATATAACTTGTTTGCATACATAGATATGCCATTTTAGAGGTTGTAACCATGCAGAAGACCACTGTAACTCAGGTAAAACCAGGATACAACACTGAATTACTATTTAATCCAAACCATGGCTTTTTCAGACCCTTTAAAAAAATGCATACTGTGTTGATATGTATTGGTTTAAGGTATATTTTCTATTTTGGTAGTTTGGTAGATTTAGAAAAAGAGCATGTTTTTGGCTTAACAAGTAATTTAAAGATCTGCTACCCTGATATAAAAATATAGAGTCTATATCTGAGTAGATTTATGTTGTTAGATGAATGTTTTCCCCTTTGATTTTATATTTTGACTATTGTCAAAGAGAGAACTGATCAAAAGTCTGATAAAGTCCTGAAAATCTGCAGGACAACTAACCTTTGGTTGCAGCTATTCAAGCGGTAAAGTTACAGGAGACAAAACATGTGTGACTAATTAGGGATCATGATTTATATAAATAAATTTAGAAGTTAAACTTCCATTCTAGATTCATGTCAAACAAAATAAATATTCCAGGACTTTTTTTACCAATCTTGTTGATTTCAGTTTATAGCTAAAAAAACACTATCTCAAAATATTAGAATATTGTGGAAAAGTCCAATTTTCAATGGTTTTCTGTGCCTCCATTCTCTCACTTTGGTTCAGTACGCACAGCAGCAACCATGTGGAAGACTGCTGACTTGGCAAATGTCCAGAAGAAAATCATCTCTCTTCACAGGAAGGTAAGCCACAGAAGGTCACTGCTGAAAGGGCAGGCTGTTCTCAGAGGCTGTTTCAAAGCATATTCATGGAAAACTGATTGGGGAAATGTGTAGTAAGAAAAGGAGCTCAAGCAACAGGGACGACAGATTCCTGAACCACTGAGGTCATCAATGTAATGAACTTTTTCATCATCTAAAGATGATATGGTGATTAACAAAGTGAATTCCATAGCCTCCTGATGGGACAGGCAATGTATTACTAGGGGACAGGCAGAGGTCATTGAAACTCATATCTGTAACATTTTACAAGTTAAAATGTGTTATCTTATTTACATCCCTTAAAATTTCTTATATGTATATGGACTGATTTGATGCTGTAGTAATGGTTCTGCAAAAAAAATTGGGAAATACTTTTATGGAGTTGCACTCCTGGTTTAGAGGATTCAGTTTTAGGTTTCTTAGATTCAGCTGGTAAATAATTCAATTTTTACCTGTTTGTTCACAGCTCTTCTTGTCTGCCCCAAGTATGTAACCAGCCGCACACTGACACACAGGCAGCTCCGCTTGCATCACACAGAAATGAGCACATCCACCATTGTCCACAGAACATTGTTTGGTCACCTCTAAAAACAAAGGGGAAAGCCACATTTTTTTTTCATTTAATCTTAGCACTCATGTTAAACTGTGATTCAACATCTAAACGTTTGTAAGAACTCGTGTGTGTGATTCACGTCCAGCTTCACACTCTCACCAATCTCACAGTTCTTGCCACTGAAGTTTGGTTTGCACCAGCAAGTGTATGCACTGATCCCATCCTCACACACAGCTCCATTCTTGCAGGGTGGAGGCTTACACTGGTCCCCATCTACACAAAAAACTCAAAAGTTTACAGATGACACTGTGCTTTACATTCAAATTAATTTTGAAGACTTTCCCTCATTGCTCTCACCAATGTACGCATTCCAAAACTCCATCTGAGAGAAACATGGACACGAAGAGAAACCTCAGACCTCAGTCAGTAAATACACTTTCTACATACTGTTAGAGCATGGTTTTTGTGTGTGAGAAACCTACAGTTTTCTCATCGTTCTCAAACACCTCCCTGGCCTCCTCCATGGTGCATGTTTCCTCTTTACACTCCCGCTCCAGGTTGTCTTTGTAAAGAACTTCTTCAAGATGGCCGCTGTTGTACCTGCGCAAGCGGATCAGCACGGTGTTGGCTGCCTGCTGCGACACAAACACAGCTCCTTTAAAGGAAACAGAACACAAGCGTGATATTGCTGAAACAACTCTAACACTGTTGGAAGATCAACCCATTTTTCCCATAAACACATATACTGTATTATTAGTTTGTTTAATTTTTTTCAAGATAAATTTGTGGGCTTTTAATGACTGTATTTAGACAGCAGGACAGTGGATAGAGTCAGAAAAGGGATGAGAAAGTGTGGGTGAGAGCTAGAGGCTGGACTTGAAGCCTGGCCGCCCACGTACAGAAGGCTCGACCTAACTGCTAGGCCCTCTACGCTCCACAAAGTTTGTTTTTCATGATAATGGGAACATTTCTGGGTACTGAGAAAACAAAACAATAGGTTGGTCACGGTCATAGATAATGACCTGTCAGTTTCAGCCAATTTCTGACTTTATTTGTGCATTAGTAAATACACCTCAGTCTTAAAAAACAACTGGAAACGGCTCCATATCATGGGAAAACTGAGTTAAAAAAAAATGCATGTCTATTTGGGCCTTCTTCAGAACGATCCATTATGTTTCACAAGTGTTTGAAAATCAATATCATCACTGTCTGGCATTAGATCTTGTATTTGTTTGAAAATGTTCTCGAAATATTCTGTTGAGAATTAAACACCAGCTCCTGCTTGTCCGACGGTGTTAATTCTACGATAACAACAGAGGAAAGCAGCAGAAATTCCCACTGGTTTCAACGGATTTCAATGGCCGATTTGCAAGATTTAAGAACTTCCAAATATCAAAGCGACGTTATTACAACATGATAAAATTAAAAGTGGCAAATCTGCTAAAATAACATTTCTAGAGCCTAATTTTAATACTTTGGGAGATGAGTGTTGTTGATCTGAATATACACATTTTTAACGGTCCCATAAGGGATTTAAAGCTCTTAATAAAACAGACTGAAATGAATGCTAATACCTCTATACAAGCTAAAAAGGCAAACCAGACCAACATTTAGAAGATTGATTAACTTTATTTGACATTATTTTCCACGCCTGTTACTCTTACTGCAGAGTAGGTGTCAGACATGATTTGAAAAGCAGAAACAGCACTTTCCATGCAAAAGATTAATTTTGAGTTGCACATTAGATACTGGATAAAAAAAGAAAAGACCGAAGCTACTGCTTTGTCTACAGGGGGTCGCCAAAATCAACAGTTTAAAAGTTTCTCACAGGAGCTTTAAGTGTTGTGACTTTAGACTTGTAGTCAAAGATCAGGCCTCTTGAAACAATCAGATATTAGGCCGTCTGATCATAAATGCCTTTCTTTGTTCTCATATTTCTGATATTGGACTGGTTGTTTTTACCTGTGTTTTCATTTGTAGTTTTAGCGGGCAGTCCGTTCACCTCCAGCTGTAAAGCAACAATAAAGACCAGTAAACAAGCTCCGGCCATCTTGTCGTAGTCAGCTGTCCCTCTGTCTGAACTCAGCTCTAAAGAGATAAATGCAGCACTCCAAAGTACAGCAACACACTGTTTACTCACCTGAGAGGCTGCAGAGCATGTGTTTGTTCACGTTTGTGTGTTTGGAGGAGAGACAAGGATAAAGAAAGAGTAAAAAGTGTGAGAAAGGCTGTTGGAGAAAACAGAGCAGCAGAGGGCAATAGCTTGAAATAAATACGACTTTAGAGGAAAATTAGACAAAAGCAAATATTGACAGCTGATGAGTAAGAAGAAGCATTCTGGACAATGTTGCGTGCATGTTTGATGAAATTACCAGCTGTTAATCATGTTGTTTACCAAGATGAGTCTTGTCATCTAAGCAGCTTTTGAAACATGGCTTATGTGACAGTTTAAAACACATCAACACACACACACAAAATCCCTTTAACTGTTCATGAGCACCATTATTCACTTCAAGCATTTCCTATTTCGAAGAGCCAAAACAAAAATAGATCTCCACTATTCCAGAAATTCTGAATCCTGAGAATAAATGTGTGACACACACTTGCACACACACTAATGTGTCCAGATCACCATTTGAGTGGACAAGTGCTGCAGTAAATCCAGTCAAATCAGCTTAAAGCCATTTAGATGCAGCAGAAACATAATTAAAACTCCTCAGCTGGAGCTGCAGTTTACACACTGAAGTGAAGGACAACCCAAACTCAGAGCTCGATCTCTAGTATTGAAAGCTGATCATTAGACTATGAGTTACACAGGGCGTGGCTGAGGACAAATCACTGTGAATGACAGCCTGGTCAGCTGGCCTTGAGCCAGCAGTGCCTTGGCAACAACGGCCTTGTGGTGACTTATTGGCTATGGGTGATTTAGATGGTTTGATGGAGGCGGGCTGCATCTCTTTAGGTCAACTTCTGAATGCCATTACACTCCAGCTCCTCTGCAAACTTAGGAATCTACAGCAGAAATAAAATGTAAGTATAACAATTAGCATGTTTACCACCACCTGTGTTAACAGTTATTATTGAATCCCCCCAACAGTCTACAGCAAAGGAGGGAGCCAATAGACAAAATCTAAAAAAAAAAAACAAAAAAAAACAGAGGTTCAGACCAGGAAAACTTTGGGCTGGTTTAGTTCAAGTAGAGCAGGCACTCCAAATGCAGAGGTAACATCTTAGAGAAGATGGTCACCTTTGTTACATCAGTTATTTTAGGCATCAAAAATAACTACAGAAACATCAGTCTTCTAGCTGATGGTCTAGTTTGTGTTTGAAGGTCACAAAGAAGCATCAATATTCATTTTAGTCCATCCTTTGACCAGTGAAGATCTTCACTGGGGGTGAAAAATATCACAGAAAACCTGGTCTCTAGAATGCAGCATCCAGCTCAAACTTGTGTTGTTAGATGACTATTCAAATCTTTTCCTGCACATTGGTTATACCATTGGCTCCCAACCTGGGGTCCTAAGATCTCAAGGGGGGCATGAGGCTTTTTCTCCTCTGAGTTTCTCAAAATTAGATTTGCATATATTGACAAAAATCATGGTAAAACACTTTATATAAAGTTTATACAGAGGTCTTTTGATAAGGGGGTATTGTGTAGTCCTATCTTCCAAGGAAGTGGTTCTCAGCTTGTGTAGTACCCACCACAGTCTCTTCAACGCAAACTGCGAACAACATGTCTGAAAACTTACTCACAAATGTTAAAGTTTGGGCCTTAGATGAAACAAAATCTATCACTACACAAAGAGACAAGTCTAAGCAAACATATTTAATATGCTGTCCTGTGATAAAGCATTCATTTTGGGCTATTTTGATGTGTTATCATGGGAAAAGCTGCTTTGTTATCACAAGAAAAGGAGATAAATGGTCGAGAATCACTGTTCTAAGGGTTTTATCAATGAACAGTTAAAACTGACAGTAAAGCATCACCTTTTCTTTTTTTAATCTTTGTGGGTCTTTTGTAGGGAGCTCAGCTTTTCTTAGATATAAGTAGGGGGGGTCCAAGGAAAAAACCTTGGGAACCACTGGGTCATACTGTGGTTTATAATGTGATTCTATTAAAGGAAACATGTAGACTGAAAGCAGAAAAAAATCAGCCTACAAGTCTCCACAATAACTTGTTGGTAGTTGGTACTTGAGAACATTTTGATGTAATTTTAATGAGCATTATTGAAATGAACTTGAGATTTTCAGCCTTATTCATAAACAAAAGCTGCCCCCAGTGTGAAGAGCACTGATTGATTTGCACAAATTGATGGCATCACATCTGCCTATGTGCTCTTTATAGAAACGACCTAATATTGGGTGTGTTGGACTTTGATTGAACTGAACTTGTACTGAAGTTTGGTGTAAAGTGATGAGCCTATTGGTTGCAGATTTGTATTGATTTTATAGTTGTGTCTTGAGCTGCACATCTGATTGGCTCATTTACAGCCACATTTGGCATCAAACTGTGCATTTTTTGTGTTTTTAAGCTCACATATACATCCAAAAATGCTGCTATAAGACCATGACAATGAGAAAAGGGGGCCAACAACACACTAAAGGGCAGAGGGCCACGTTCCAACCTGGGGAAATGCAGACTGAACTTGACCTCTGCTCATGGGTCCCATGCTCTACAAGCTGAGATAAACCAGTGCCTGCCAGTTTATCTTTTTCCCATCATGTGACTTGAGGACCCATGGAGTGACATGAAGAGAATCCAATTTGTTCTGCCCACTGAGTTGAGTCAGACGGATCGACTAATGTTTAACTTGTACAGATTTTTACTTCCTTTTGGTCATCCATGATGAAGAAATCCATCCATCGCCTTCCAGTAATCAAAGGCGGCGGGCTCAGTTGTCCAACTCTTCCTGTGGCACCTTAAGGCTTTCCCCTCCAGCATGCTCTGGGTCCACCCTGAGGGCTCCAATCATTGGACATACCCAGAACACCTCCAAAGGAAAGTCCCCTGTGAGGAGTAGCAGGGGACAGCACTGTGATGATGAAGACTCTTGGCTCTGGACGCGGGCCTGCGGTGAGTCACTGACCTCTTTTTCTTTCATGACACTGTCATCAATCAATACAGACATGTCATCTCCCCTTCCAGTATAATCATACAGCTGTTTTACTGCCACTCAGTGACTCATGAGGTCAATGTCTCTGCCAGTCAGTTTACCTTGACGCTGTGCAGGTTGACCTGGGACAACCTCACCAAGTCTGAGAAAATATAGCCTCTAAATCATAAAGATGATGGTTCTTACAGGTTTTATAATTTGTTTTCACTACTGAGACATCATATAGAGTTTAATTCAGCTGCTCTATTTTTTCACCGAACAATAAAATGAGGGATTTTTCACCAATTCTATAATATATTTCAGAGACACTTAATTAAACACCTCTATGCCTGACACTTTATCTGTAATTATCTGACAGAGTGATTTAATTAACCCTACACACCTGTTACACCAAGGAGGTTCAAAAGCATGATACTAGCCCAGTTGTATTGAACTACTTCAACCACATGCAGAATATTAAATATGTTTGAATCAAACAGGAGCAGGAGTCAAATGTCTTTTGTGTGACTTTTTGTCCCTACAGAGCAGCTGGTTTCAGATCAGTAATCCTCCAGGGGAGCTTGCTCAGAGAGCAGCTGTGATTTTCTCTGCTGGCCCACTGCTGGAGTCAAAAAGTTCATCACAAGTTGACGTCACAAAACCTGTTACACAACAGTCAGATAAACCTGTCATATTCGACAAATTAAGGGATAAAACAAGACTTAAAACCAATATTAAAACATATACTACAGTTAAGAGGTATGAGTCTTTGATTAAATACGAATAAGACATTTCTTTAATGCTTATGAGGAAGGCCACCCATAAGGGGGATAAAGGGGAGAGCTTTCTGGGGCCCATCCAAACTGGGGGGCCCACGGAAGTCAGCAAAATTACGATCCACTGTGAAGTTAAGCAATGATAATCATATTTTATTTTAACCTTAAAAATAACCACCCTTATCAAAGCAACAAAAATGAACTGTATTTATTCATGCTGTAAAGCATAGTCTGTTTCCAAATTTGAACCTCTTTTCTTAAAACAGAATCACCATTTTATTGGTGATGTTTACAGTGTGGATGGGCACACTCAACTAAACCAACAGGAATGTAAGATCACACTTTATAGCTGAACACAAACATCAAGATGCCAGAAAAAATGGAGCAACTGAGACAACTTCAAGGTAAAAATTACAAAATAATTGCAAAAAAAGAGTTAAAAGTGGCAAAAATCGGTGAAAAAGTAGTGAAATAGGATAAAAGATTAAAAAATGGGTGGAAAATGGTGAAAAGCAGTTAAAAAGTGGCAAAAAAAAATGTTTAAAAATTGCAAAAATGGGTCAAACAGGCAAAAATGAGCAAAAAAGGAAAAATGGGCTAACAGTGGACAAATGTGGCAAAAATGAGTTAGACAGTAGTGAAACTACTTAAACAAATTTAAATTTGCTTTATTTTGTAACATGGAGATTGTTTTTTTATAACTTTACTAATATGCCTGATTTCTTATTTATGTTTCATGCACAGAAGTTTTTATTTTATGTCATTATTTGTGTGTATCTTAAGTATTTGCTGTATTTTGGCACCAGTTTAGCTCAGCTGGTAGAACAGACACCCATTAACAAAGGCTTTAGTCCTCAACACGACTGATCCCTGACCTTACTGCTGGTTGGTCTGTCTTCCTCCTCTCTCTAACAATATTTCCTGTCTTTCTTCAGCTGTCCTATCAGAATGAAGGCAAAAAGACCCTACAAGAAATCTTTTTTTAAATAGTATTTTCTGTACTTTTTTTTTTCTAAATTCTTTTTATTGTTTATTGTGAATGGATTTTTACAAATGATTCTATTTTAACCTTTCGATCAATCTCAGTAAATCAATCTTTGTTTGTGTAGCACTTTTCATACAAAGCAATGTAGCACAAAATGCTTTACATGCAACAGAAAATTCAAAGAAAAATATTAGTTAACCTGATCTAGCCTGAAATCATTTTACAAAGATCCAGCTCTACATTGAAAGAGAGACAAAAATGCTTTTGAAAGATTTAAAACATCCATGGTCATAAAAGAGGAAACATGTTGAAGCTGTTTTCTAACACTTCTGTCTGCCTTTGAGCAATTACACCACTAATTTCAACAGATTTAGTAAACTTTCAGTACATTAATCAAGTTGTTACTAAAATGTCTGCCTAGTCTTTGCTTTTTAACAGTCTGAGGCGGAAACAAACACGACAACTTCCAGCAGCTCAGTCCTGTTGCGCCATAAAGCCACTTAATGTAGGTTAGCAGAGGAGTCTAAATTTATCGGTGACCCAACTTCTTACCACGGAGTGATGACAACTGGAGCTAACCCTGCAGCCTGCAGGACAGTTTCATCACATAGACTGAACAGAAGGGAGCTGCAGAGACAGAGAGAGAGAGAGAGAGAAGAGAAAACAATGTTTAATTACATTTAAAGTCTGACAAGAAGCAGAAGAGAACAGAATAATACTAATTTACTGTCATACATCAGCATCACAGACTGAGATACATAACAGGATGTTTACTCTTGCAGGACAACTAAGATGTCGTTGTCAATTTTATTTGCATTTCAAGGATATTATTGAAAAGAAACGATCATCAAGTGAATTAAAAGGACATGTTTACTACAGTAGAGATTGTGGTTAAAAGACAAATGCAATAAGTAATTTCAATGTCAACTTCAAGCAAAATACACTTCACCATTTATTAGCAAGAAGCAAACTTAAAGGGTGTCAGTGGCCTTTGTGTATAGAGGCTGTTGGACTTAAAGCAGACAGCCCACGTTCAAATCTTGCATGTCTTCCCCTCTGTCCTATTCTACCTGAATAGCTGCATAAAAAGCTTAAAAATAAAAATATATAAACAAAAAGGCTACCTGATATTATTTTTTAAAAGGACTGTAGATAATCTAAAAACCTCTTGAGGTGATTGTAACAGGATAAAATGTAAAGTGTGGCTGTGTCCGACTTCTGCCTCTGTAAAAAAGCCATTTTACAGCTCAAATTGATTAAGAGACCAATAAAGTGACTCATTTGCATCATGTTAGGCTGCTGAGTCTGCAGGTGGACGTGTGTTTATCGGATTAAAGACAGCCTCTTGAATATGGTGACCTTCTTCAAGTCAGTTGGAGCAAACTGTGCATCTTACTACCCTGCAGGTACCATTTTTACTCCATGCAGACTGATGTTTACAGTGGCCGGTTTATGTAGAAATGTCTATTGATCACTGGTAAAAGTGTTTGTTTTCAGTCTAGAGGCAATCATCGTTATTACACCCTTACCAGGAGTTCATGTTCATAGGCAGTAATAAATAGGTTTATGAGTAGATTTACAAATGTTTGATCTATTGGTCAGAAACAGTTTATAAGAACATTAACTGTGCCCAATATAAAAACAGTTGTCTCCTTAATTCATTTCCAAAGAATCAATCACTTAATGGTGAGAATAATTCATATGGCTTAAAAAGAAATGTGAAAAAATCTATAAAAAAATGCTGTTGTCCCAATTACAGTTCTTAGATCATTTTTGATGACGTTTTAAAATTTTACAACCTGTTCCTTTAATGATTACTAGTATCACACACCAATCTTTAAAAAACGACAATCTATTTTATTAGACAGATACACAGGAGAGGAATGACTCCATCAGAAATGATTATGTTCCAAAACTTTGCAAATGTTTTTGTGCAATTATGACAACATGACATTATTTATTAACACACAACCGTAGGGATGCACAGTATTATAGGCACGATATCACCATAGGTGGATATGAACATTTCTGCTGATATTTAAATATCAGCTATACATGCAGGTAACTTTGTGGAGTTTTAGGCAGGACCAAAAGACCTACATTAGCTGAAGATCTTTCTTTGTTCATTGTCATTAACTGAAGTTTAAAGTATTGTCTTATACCAACTCCTAACTACATGTGACATGAGTAAGCATAAGGGACAAAATCAGCTTGATTATATAAATTTCTATAGTTTCCTGACAGCATGCTAGTAATACAGCGTGTTGCGGCACGTTTTCCCTCATCAATGCCTCCCTATTTTCCTCTCTGTCCCTCGTGTTGAGAAAAGAACTACGAAAGAGGGAGATGACAAGTTATCAGGAGTGGTGGACATGAATATATTCTTGATTTTCTTTCACTTTTCCTAATCAGAAGAGTTTAATTTAACAAAGTGGAGCTAGTGGCTCATTAACATATTCATATCAGTAACTGAAAGCTCACAGCTGTTAAAGGCTTGTCTATTAAAGTGCCACACTCCTGTTTTTGCCACTTTCAAAATTAAAGTGCTACATGTTGTACTATTTACAAGGAGAGCCTGAAGTTCACAAGGTATTTAATTGCAATATCCTGACAGCCATATTCTCATTCTTTATCATGTTTTTAAACATTCAACTGTCTAAAGATGAGGACTACCCCCCATGTAAAAGTAGTAGAAGTATTTACCAGGTACTGTTAAACAGAGCAAGGACGTTTTAACAGTTTTTTCCAAACATTCCCGTTTTATTTTTGGATGGTGACATTATTTAACTTTACATACAGAGACAAAATCAAGTTAAGTTGAAGGAGAATTTTCAACAAGAGTAAATAGCTTAACATTGTTCTTCAAATTATTAGTTTCGTGCTGTAAAGGCGGTTTATCAACCTCCATTTAAAGGCATTACTAGCATCTGTAGGGTTACTTATCTTTGCTATAAAGCCGCCAGAGTTCGTGTACGATGTCTGACCTCAGAGACTAAAGGAGTTTTTTTGTTTGGTTTTTGCTTTGCGTGACATAGTCTCCATAGTGTCATCATGAAGTGTGCGCGTGTAGGAGCAGTTTTCTGCGCGCGCCCGTTTAGGGGCGCTCCTGCTCATATAGTGGCATGTGGAGGCACAACGGGCTCTCAAACAGGGACAAGCTGAAGAGAGGGAGGCAGAGAGGGACGGCGAGTAGGAGTGTGAGGGGGACTGCCATGTGAGAAGGGGATAAAAAAAAAAGAAAACAAATCTGAAGAGGATGAAAAAGTAGAGCTACGGTTCTTGCTCCATCTCCTCAACTTTGATTCAAACACCAGCAGCAGCAGCAGAGGTGCTCCATGAGCGGAAAAACAAAGAGCAAAGAGGATAAAGACCATGCCGCCAAAGGTGAGTGTTGATGAACCTGAGACTGACACGAGGAGGGATCTGAAATCTGGCGTTATTTTCCTTTGCTCCCTAAAGAAAGGATGAACAGCTGCTTTGAATGTGCTGAGATCAGCTATTCCTATTGTCCCCTCAGACCAGAATGCAGGGCATAAAAACTACTTAGATTAAATCATACCCCTTCTAGGAGAAAATGCTTTCTTCGTCGGTAATGTTTCATGTTAACACAGGGTGAAATGAATGCCTCTGTAGTAAGGATTCACCTTACATCTTTATTTCAGCAGCATTGGGAGAGCTCTTTCATTGTGATCTTGAGGATCATTCAGTAGGCTACATGTCGATCTTGTTAACCAGTAAATTAAGCCATTATTTCCTCCATAGAGAGGTTTCTGTATCTAGGATCTAATTTCAGCGGCTCACACACAAATAGTCATTTATTTTCTCCCCCCTGGATAGCAATAAAATTGACGCGCGATACACCGCAATGGAAACTGGGAAACTATCATTGCCATGGAGACAAAAAGGGTGTTGCCCGCAAGCTTACAATGCTCCTGCATCATAATCTATGCATAAGCTATATGACCCGTACCCATTCATAAAAAGGGACTGATATAAATCATTCAGAGATTTTAATAAACACACACAGTGATGATATTCACGTGTGTTTTAAATAAATTACATTAGAAAAAAAAAAATCTCAAAACACAATTATAAGCTTTAAAGGTGGAAATCTTTCTGACCTGGAAACAGCCAAAAAATAGTTGAAATCGGCATTATCTATCATACTTAAGGGGTCACTACAGCTGAAACATCAAGAATGTGGTGATTAAAATATGTTAAGCAAAGAGGACCAACTATCAAATCATACAATTTATTCACCCCTACATATTTAATCTGCAAAACTCCGTTTACAAAGTGTGTTTACCAGTGATTCTGTTAAGTTTATCCCAACGTTTTATGTCTACTACACTAGTCTATTCTGCTCTCAGTATGCCTGTAGGTCCCCAGTGAGCTGAGTTAGCTAAATGCACTTGAAGTCAGCAAACACACCTAAAGACAGCAGCAATGTCTTTGCGAAATTTCTGCAGTAAAACACTGAAATCACTTGACATCAAACTTAAGGAAAGTTATCACAAATTTGAAATCACGTGTGAACATGATTGCAGAGAGACAAAAATATTCCCGATAAAAGGGAGGAGGATTCACTAAACTTCAGGCTCCCCTCAATGTACCGATGTAAGAAGGCTTACTCATAAAAGGAGGAAATAAAGGCTCAGCCATAAAATATGTGAGGGTCAATGACATGCCATGCATATTATTTTTGTGTCCAAATCTATTATTTAAAATACTTTTTTAAATAATAGATTTTATTTTACCATAATATTCTTCATTTTACAACAATACAACAATATTTGTGTCCATTTAATAACTAGAATAAAAGTAACAAAATGTGTCAAAATACACCTGTGTGATTTGTAATTAGTTGCAAATGAAGCTTTTGTCATTGACCCACGAACAAAATCACTTCAGTATATACGCAATCCAATACAATCATGTGAACAACAAATATTACTAAAAAGAGTATAAATGTATAAGTGACAATAATAGCATAAAATAGTCCCAACCGTAAATATAAAGCTGCCACGACAATGAATTATTGAGATATTAGCTCTAACAGTTAAGCTAGTGCTAGCCTCAATGTAGCCAGTCGACAAAACTCTACTGAGGCTGCGCACTGTTCTTCTTCATTTGCCAAGCAGACTACTCAATCTTAACGTCTTTTATTTACACAAAACCATTATATACTTTTGATAAACCTTGCAAGTAATGCACAATTCTCACCTGAGTGCCTGTTGTTTATGAAAGTTTTATAATGCGACCTCCTCTTCGCTTCGTTTGAACTTACACCAAAATCGACTCATTACTGCCCCCTAAAGCCCGAGACGAACGTGTATTCAATGGCATGTATTCAACAGCCAGGACAATGGACACCTGACACACCTCGGATAAAACGTGAGTGTTTAAGCTTTTAAAGAAGTATTTAACGCTTTGTTTCCATCTTTATAGACACAAAACGTTTTACCTCGGTATTATAAGCTAACTAGCGGATTTAGTAAGCTCACGTCTTGGTTTTAGCCAAAAGAAGCACGCAGTGAATATGTTGAGGTTTACTTCCGCCGGATATGAAAGTTAGGCAAAATCTCAGAAAAATTGTCTTATTTACAAATCATAAACCAAAAAAATCACGAGCCCAGACCCAGTTAATATTTCATAAAAAAATAAGCTAAAGAGGGGGCTGGATAAATAATTCTTAGCGTTGCTATGCCATTTACACATTCTCTGCTAAAGTGTAGTATTGTGCTAACAGGGGTTCATAAAGTCTATCAACTGTGGCGAATTGACACCAATAAACTTTATTTATGGTCCCATTTACTCATAAAGCACTTTTAAAGGATACAAACCATCACATCAATACTCAGAAAAAGCAATAAAACCAAGCCAATAAACCGGACAGAGTGATTTATAGGATGATAAATCCATTGAGAGACTGGTCAACAACCCCTATGGATGAATCTTAATGCAACATGTCTTCTACATTACTGACACAAAGCTTGCTGTTAAAGCTTACACATCACTTGGTTATAGTTTTCAGTGTTTACAATAAGGAGGAGTTTATTTTTCCTTTTAGTTTTAAGCGGCTCATAGCAACAGAGCACAGCTGTAAAGTGCACCATGGTGGTCTTATCAAGTCCATGAATTTTAAGTCAGTATTTAGTTAAAGCACTGACGCAAGGTGTTGCTTTTTACTTGTATTATAACTTGTTGAGTAGGCATAGATGGAAACCTTCATGATAAAGCTAAGTAACTACATCTGTTAGGCTTATTCCTTTTTTTAAGGAAAAAAGAGAGAAAGTCAGACCAAGGCAAAGGCATACCAAACATACAGCCTATATTGTGATAACAGATGAAGTATTTATTGGATTAAACAGATTTGAGTGTCAGTGACTCAAATGAACAAAGAGAGACGGAACTGAGCAACAATGTTAAAACCCACAGCTGCAGAAATGTTTCATACTTTTTCATTAAAACATCTCCAACAATGAGACTCTCCCTCTGGGCTTGACAGACATTCAGGGTTATGTGTCACCTTGTAATGTTCTGTATATAATAATGGTAGCAATAAGGATTAAGTTTGGGTAGAACAAGAACTCATTAACACCTTGTTCTTAAAGAGATTAGGTTTATAGATGGGGATTATAACTGTTGGTGTATTTCTTAGTGTGCGTGTCTGTGTGAGGAAAATAAGCAGTGAGGAGAGGAATCAATAGACACGCTATTGTTAATCAACCCAGATTTGGACAAGGTGGTGTGGCAACAGAGGTCACCGCTGCACAGAGCATAATGCCCATCTAAAGTGAGCCACATAAAATGTTTGCCACAATCATGATTGCTGTGATTTCAGCAAATAGCCCAGCTATAACACTCAACGAGATCTAATGAGCACAAAACCCCTTAAAGTTGACTAAGTATTTTTTTCATTTAGCAAAAAGGTGGGCACTCATTATTACCATAAAAAAAAGAAAATTCTAACCAACAGGGTGTTTCTGTTTTGGTCCACAAAAAATGATATGTTTAATAAATATTTGAAAGTAGTCACATATGCACTTCTCACAGAAAAGCATCAGACTTTGGAGTTCCCCTGAACAGCGCTCTAGCACCCTCATGAGGTTGAGATTTATGCTGACACTTGACTGAAAAACTTCAACTATTAAAATGGTTAGGATTCATTTGGATACACACATTTTGAAATTGTTTTTCTTTTCTTATAGCGATTGTATTTAATCTTGTAATGCAAATTATCAAATCATAAAATCAATTTGCTGAACATTACACCTAATGAACTTCAGAAGATTTCTTTGTGCACTGTTAAAATGCTGACCTTAAAGCTACAATTAGATTTTTTACACACATTTTTTAAATGACTGCTTCTCTCTTTCTTTTATATGTTCATGTTGAATCCTTATAGCTCAAATTTTTGAAATCGTTTAAAAGCTAGAGAAAATCTTAGTTTTGACTGTCTTGTGTTTTGTTATGGTTGGCCAGTGTGTTAGACAGACTTATCACTGCTATAGAAACATTGGATGTTACATTATCTTAACATCTTTTTCATGTTTTGTGCTGCTTACTTGTGATG
This sequence comes from Cheilinus undulatus, assembly GCF_018320785.1. NCBI lineage: Eukaryota > Metazoa > Chordata > Actinopteri > Labriformes > Labridae > Cheilinus > Cheilinus undulatus. Next base: position 23,867,103 of record NC_054876.1, on the reverse strand, counting down.
ATGGATCATTATTTTTCTCTAACTCTGGTCGAAGGTCAGGCCCCCCATGCCAACCCCTGTAGCATAGAACCCCTCCAGTGTTGTGACCCCCTCAAGGCAAAATAGAGACCTGGCATGTTGCTCAGGGTTAAACCTCTGCGTTTTAATCCTTGTTTTGAATTGTGGTCTGTGTTCATTAAAACAGTACTCCATAGCTATATTTAAACCAGTGATACTCAACGTGTGGCTGAGCCACATGTGACTCTTTTTCTGGCTCTTTTAAGGCTTACTTGGAAAATTGATTCCCTCAGAAAATCTTAACAAAGGGAAATTCATCAAATTCATTCATCAGTTAATTTGTTTCCCACATCTATACAGTAAGCTTTAAATATCTAATTAAATTGTTAAGTTTCAGGTTTTTTAGATGTTCAGTTACAAGATAGAACATGCAAGAAATACTGTTTTTCCCTGACTCTTGAAAGAAGAGACAGAACATGTCCTGAGCTTAAATGTATACTTTAGTTTTACTACAGTAATTTGAAGTGGATATCTCTGTAGGTTGAGGTCTCATCTAGCAGTTGTGTTTAGGAACACATTTTTAATTCAACATTTTCCACAAAATATGACTTAATGCAAATCATATCTTCATTTTTGTCACCTCCATCACACTGATATGAATCTGATTTTTATTTTATTAATTCATGACGAATGTCAAGTCTTCAGTTAATTGTATTAAAGTAATGATATTTGGTCATAAAATGCATTACTTTCACTTTTTTAAATTGATTTCACTCATCTGAAGTATCTTATCTCTGAATGCTGTGATTTTCTAACTTCATCTTTAATATTAAACTGATAATTTCAAATAGATTACCGGTATTCATAATTGCATATTAATTAGCTGGTATTTAAAAAAATATACTGAATAAAATGAATAGAGGATAATGCACTTTTTTGTAAAATAACCAGAGTTGACAAGTATCTGACAAAGTTGACAATGGGGATTAAATAAATGGCTTAAACTAGCTTTTTAACCCAAATAATTGTCTTAATTGACTTTAAAAGAAAGAGAAATGTTCAAAATTACAGTTAAAACAGTGTCTCTGCATGCTCTGATTAATTTAAATATCATTATCTTTTTTAGTACTCATTGGATTCACGTCCCCAGCTTTGGATTGTAGCTCTTGAAAGGGTATTTTTTCAACAATTTGGCTCTTTGGTTGAGGACCACTGTACTAAACACTAAACCAACCTTTTGGTTTCACTGATGAATTTCACATATTGAGGGAGAAAGCCACTCACAAAGCATTCTGGGATCACTTGCAGCTTGACCACGAAGGCCGTTTTTAACAATTTTTCTTCCTCTTATGTGAAATTCTTCAGTGAGACCAAAACATTGGTCGAGAAAATACTGTATCTATGGTGTGCCATTTTTGTTCAGCAGAGTCCTCAAATCATAAGAAGTACACAGTGGAGATGGACGAAGCTGATCTGTACTTGTCATATTTTGTTATTGTTTTGATTGACAGCCCCATGGCAGCAGAATTTTCATAGAGTGTTTAAAATCAAGGAAAGGGCACCACAGTGCCAATACAACACAGCCACACTAGAATTTAGGGTCTTGAGAACATTTCACACTGAGTCAGTTTTTTTTCTTTTTTTTTTTTCTGTCAGGATTTTTCGCACGTTAAAAGATAAATTAATCTCATGCTGTTCTAATCATATTTGCACACTGATGTCAAAACTTTCGTCAACAGGCTCATCCTCACTGCTTATTTTTGTCACAGTATGAAACAGTTTGGCACATTCTATGAAATTTTGCTGTGAATACAAATAAAATACAATGGACTCAGTGTGCAAAATATGAGTGAGTGACTTTTTTGGCTTTGGGATCCTAGTCACGTTCAGTACATGCTTTGTCCCTCATATTTAGAGATGCACCTTTTGAAATTACAACAATTTAGCCAATGGTTGATACTGTATATAGTGTTAGATTGTGAACCACTTATTTTTGATTAGCATAATTTTATCTTGATGTGAGAGGTGTGAGGCTGACAGCAGGAACCAGACACTTTCACCTCAGAGGTAGAGAAACAGGCAGCAGACATCACTGACTGAGAATTTGGCGCCATCTAGTGGCTGATAATCTGAATGACTGGTTTTGAATGACAGCTGATGATGTCCAAATACTCCAATGATTGGATCCTGGCTGCCTGCCCAGGCTATTGGCCCAGGAACCTTTGCCAAAATGTACCTGCTGCCATCTTTGTGGTCTGCTATTTCAAGCCAAAGCTACAAAGCTATTCCTGGAGGTGTTATATGTTTGTTCAGAGCTAAAGCATTGCAGCTGGAACAAAAGGAGAAACAAAAAGAAGAAAACAGCACAAAGACATGGAAAGAGTGACCTAGTCTGTCCATCTGCTTGATCTAATAGAATTATTTCCTGATCACAGGAAGCCATGATATAATGACTGTGGTAATCATGTGAGCAGAAAAACAGTAATAATATTTCCTGACATATTTTTTTGTAACCTAACAGAGATTTGTGCAGCATGTTTACTCCAGGGATAACTCAAATAAATCTTCCTCTACGAGCGTCACTTTTAAGCTGAGTGTGCATGTTCTGCAGCGGCATCCTGCTTCAGTTCCTTCTGCAGCTTTTACAGCCTCCCGTAAGCCCTGCAGTATATAGACTCAGTGCAATCTGTAATAATGTCTGTATCATCTCTGCACGCTGTTGTGTTTGAGCTGGCTGCTTCACAGGAAGCACAACAATGTAATGGGCTCATAATAGACAGCTATGTGTAGCTGGGTAGAGACTGTGTGTATTCATGGACAAGCTGCTTTGGTCTGAGTGTGGTTACTACACAATATACTCAGAGGGTGTAAAATGATGATAGCACACAGAACCCCCGAGAGATTTAGTGTGAACTGTAGTACTTTTGGGTGAATGTATTTTTGTGCATGTGTTTAAGAAAATCACTGAATATTGAATGATGAATTCATTCAAAATACAAACTTCAACTGTCCCTCAAGAACAATCCAAGCCACACTGTAAGATCGGTCTAAAATTACAATGCCTTTTTTTTCATGGCAAAACATGTTTAAACAAACATAGTTTAAATTTTTAGATTAACATGTGATAGGACTTAAACCTGCCATTAACAAAATCAAGGCTGCTTCATTACTAATTATTAAAGATGAATGTGTACAACAGCACTAAATGGATTTTTTTTTAAATTATGAAACCTTTTACATATGTATGTATTAACCAGTAGAACAAGTGTTCTGATTTCTCACAGAAGTAAAACTGCCACTACTATCATGTAAAAATACTCTGATACAAGCTCAAATCTTGCCGTTGAAATTTGACTTAAACAGAGCCTATAAAAAGTATTCATCCCACTGGATGTTTTACACTTTTACTGATTTTAAAAATCAATCATGGTTAATATAGTTGGGCTTTCTGATAAAAATGAAAAAAAACAAACAAATCTTTTATGACAAAGTAAAAAAAGGTTTCTACCAAATAATGCCAATTAAACCCAAATGTAAAATAAGTGATGGCATAAATATTCACCCCCCGTAAAATGACTGACCTAATTGAACAGAGGTCCAGCCAACTGGTGCTAGTAGTCCCGCATTTAGTGAAATGGGGACCACCTGAGTGCAGTGAATGTGTCTCAAGTGATTGTAGTATAAAGACGCCTGTGTCTGGAAGGTCCACTCACTGGTTAATCAGTATTCCTGGCTACCATTACACCATGAAGACAAAATAACACCCAAAGCAACTCAGAGAAAAGGTTATCGTAAAGTACAAGTCAGGGGATGGATAAAAAAAAAAAATCAAAGGCATTGAACAAGGCTTTTTGGCCATCAGAGAAGTCGCTATGTTTGGGTGCACCAAACACTGCACATCATGACAATCACACCATTCCCACTGTGAAGCACAGTGGTGGCAGCATAATGCTGTGGGGATTCTTCTTGGCAGTTGGACCTAGAAGGCTTATAAAGGTAGAGGGTAAAGTAAATGCAGCAAAATATTTGACAGTTCTGAAGGGCAATCTGATTCAGTCTGCAAGAGAACTATGGCTTGAGAGAACAGAAGGTTTGTTTTCCAGCAAGGTGCTCGGAGCAGCTCCTGGTGAGCAGAGTCAATTTTTCTTTCAGCACCCAATACTTGACCCTTTGAGATGTGCGTGCTTTTGAACTTTTTTTTTCCAGCAAGACAATGGCCCAAAGCATTCACTAAGTTACACAGAAATGGTTTAAAGACAGTGAGGTGAATGTTCTGGAGTGGCTGAGTCAACGTCCAGACCTCAATCCAATAGAGAATTTGTTGCTGGACTTGAAAGGGGCTGTTCACACCTGATCCCCATGCAGCCTCACAGAGCTTGAGCAGTTTTGCAAAGAAGTGTCCAGATATACAAGCCTGATTGAGACCTATCCACACAGACTGTGTGCTGTGATTGCAGCCAAAGGTGCTTCTACTATATACTGACCTTGGGGTGAATATTTATGCAGTCACTTATTTTACCTTACATTTTTTTGTTTAATTGACATTACTTTGTTTAAACCTACTTTCAATTAACATTAAAGAGGGCTTTTTGATTTTTTTTTTCTGTCTAATAGCCAAATTATATTTACCATGATTGTTTTTAAAAATCAATCAATTAAAAAAACATCCAAGGGGGTGAATACTTTTGTAGTATAATCATTACAATCAAAACTTTAAAATAACAGGGATAAAATTGCATTTCAGATTATGTATATGTTATTCTATTGGGTTAGAACCACTGATGCACTATTGTGTTCACGTAGCAGATGATAAAGATTGAGTTCATTTATCTTTGGACTGTGGTGAGTCAAAACAAAGCCAGAGGGGATACATAACATTACCAAAGTAATGCACTTTTAATCAATTAAGTAATAAAAATAAAAATAGAATAAAACCTGGATGAAGATATTTGACCAAATGCTGAATATCAACCCCCACTGCCAGTCAGCTCCTAATGCCATTATGTAGTTTCTGCACTGCATTACTTTAAAACAACAAACTAATCCTTGTTAACCTGACACGCCAGATGGATTTGTTTCACACATCCATCTGGGAAAGCTTCAATGGTAACGTTTGAGAAAAGGCAGAGGCTTTGAAAAAAACTCGGAGTGTGATTGGGTGAACGTTCTGTCTGTCACATTTCTACAGGCCAATCAGAGCAACAAAACACCTGACGTAGCCGCTATCGAGCTGCGTGTGCAGCTACTGATGATTAACGTGAAACATGGCGACTATAGACATAGTAATTACTCGACTTTTGTCGGTTTTGAAAAGAAAACAACTCACTGCTGTTCTTTGTTCTTCTTTTAAAGAAGAAATGTTATCAAGTTCTGATAAAACTGGCGCTTTAGCAGCATCCACGCTAATCTCTTCCTCCATAACTGAACCAGCTCTTGCTGCTTGTTTACATCATGACTCTGCTGCACCTGAAAGTACTGCCCCTAGTTGCTGATTGGTCCTGTCACTTTCTAACTGGGCCCAAATGGTTTAGATGGGAGCTTTGCAAGATGGAGTTGTCAGTGAGAAACAAGAAAACGGGCATATCCATCTGCTTTGCAAGGTTAAATCCTTGTCACTGTTTTGGTGTACAAGTCACTGTTGACAATAACCCTAATGAAGAACTGAGCTGGTCACGTTGCATCTACTGATTTGAAACTTGTTTTGCCATGTAAAAAGCATTCTAGTTTGATATAACCTTACAGTGTACCTTACAGTTTGTGTTTTTAATGGATTCATTTTTTTACTCATGCACCCCCTCACAAGATAAATCAAGCAAAACAAGACTAAAGCAACCAAAGATGGATGTGATCACTACAAAGACCCTGCAGCACTTTGTCTTTGTCTTTGAGTCTTGATTCTCCACTTCAAAATCTAATAGTTTTCTTCCTCTTGCGTAACACTGAGATGCAGTTGGTTTAAATTTCATTTCAGATACATTTATGATAGATAGAAATATGCTGATTGATGGTATCAAATGTAGCTTTATGACATTGGTGGAGGGGGGGGCACTTGTCTCCCTTGGTGCCCTGATGTTGGAATAAATGTCACTAAAGTGCCTTTTTGGATGCCTTTATGGTGGATAATCATGATGAAGTGCCTTCCTGGGTACCATGTAAGTAGAGAAAATGAACAAACTGCTATTTTAGTGCCCTACAAAATGAAAAGAAAGGAATAGGTTTCTCTTCAGTGACCTCCAAATGAACAAAATTTGACAAAGCCTCCCTTTGGAGCCTTCTAAATGGACAAAATTTGACTTTTTGGTGCCCTCTTAATTGTGAAAATTTGACAAAATGCCCACTTTGGTGCCTAGAAATTGTCAAAATTGACAGACTTGACAAAATGAGGGCACTTTGTCAATTTTGGTGCCCTTTACAGGGACAAATCTGACAAACTGCCCTCTTTGGTGGCTTGCAATTAGACACAACTTGACAAAGTGCTCTCTGGGGTGTATTTTAGTTGGACAAAGTTGGACAGATTGCCTTCTTTGGTGTCCTCTAAATGGAGATATTCTTGCTCTCTTTGGCACATGTCTAATAGCAGAGTACATGCAATAGACTGTCATAAACTCCTGCAGTTTATTTTTATTGTAACCCCCTTGTGAATCTTTGTGAAATAGATGGTTAAATAGTAAAACATTCAACAATGCTATAGTAGTTTTAATAAAATAAAACAAACGTTATTGTAAGCTGGTACTTATGATACCCCTTTGTCACTGATACAAACATACAGGGTAGGTGTAACATGGGCAGTTAGCCTTTCATCTGTCATGGAGAAATCCACGACTGTTAGATCACATTTGGCCTGACGGCCTGAACTTATAGTTTGGCCAGTAGAGTCATCGTCAGAGAGTTATGAACATGTGTGCCTCTAACAGTTATATCTGCTGTGGAGACAGTGACAGCTTTGTTTCTCTCTGATCTCCCTCACAAACACACACAAACACAAACACACACTATGCCTCCTGGATGGCTCCTTGGATTTGGGGCCGGCCTGCTGGCTCCCTCCCTCTCTTGTTGTGCCAGATCAGCGGGGCCTTGAGATGAATCATTAATGACCGCTTCCAAGGCCTTAATGGCCTCTAATGTTCTGTAATGATCTCCCGTCAACGCCATGTGCGCGCTCTTAATGGATCCAATACCGTGGAGAATTGTCTGCTTTGAACTTCAGTAATTCCTCCTCTTTTGGTCGGCCAGCGTACAACAGGAAGTGCGAAAAAGTGGCGAGCACAAGTCTCCGGAGCTCCACGGGCGCAGCATGAGTTTCCCTCTCCGCCGATCCACCTCAGGTAGGACCTGGGGGGAATTATTCAATGATCGCGGCTAAGCCGGGGATTTGTTATCCTGTTAGAAATCTGTAGAGGAAGCTACACAACTTTAAGTAGCAAGCTGCGTAAAATGAAGGCAGTAGCGTCAGGTCGCTTTGACTCCAACAAGGGACTTTTAAAAATGTTTTCTTGCCACTTTAGAGTTGTGTGGAGCTTCTGAGCTCAAAACATTCTCAAAATATTTAATTTTACTTAAAAAATATATCAAAAGGAGTTCAATTTAATTCAAACAGGCTTAACGTGAGCAAACTTTGTCGTGTTTGAAACTTGAGGCGCTGTCCGTGGTGCTGAAAGCAGCGCAGGACGCGCCCTACTGCAGATACCAGCTACTCTAAAGTCAACACTTTTAAGAGTGTAAACACATGAAATAATCTCACATGGATGCACAGTCGATATCAGAGAAAGTGTGCTCTTTGCTTAATGATATTCTGATGTACACTTTGCATCACTGAGAGCAAAATCAGGGGGGATTTCAACTTGATCTTGGATGACTGAGATGGCAGATATCCAAAGCCTAAATTTGAAATCACAACAGCAAATAAAAAAACTGCACCAACAGGAAAAACTGAATAACTAATTTGATTTTCTCAACGCCTTCTAAACCCCTGTATCAAAAGCCCCAGCTCTTTGCACCCTCTGACTAATCCTTTCAAAGTAAAGCTCCATGTCGGCCCTCAGGGCGAGTTCACACATCTCCACTACAAAAAATAAGATTAACCAGTTAACTTAATTTCCCTCTCAAATCTTTTCCCCTTCACCAAAGATATTCTGAAATGTTTGAAGTAGAGCGTATATTTATTTATGTTAATTTCACAGCCTTTAGTTACTGTGTCACTGTGCTCTGTGCTGTTTTTCAGGACTAAACCTGCTGAAGGTCTTGGTGGTTTGCAGTGATTACAGCTGCATGGTTGTACTCCAGCCCTCTTCATAGATAGCTTGAGATTCACACACATACAGCCAGGACTCTTTTTGAGTATCTGTGGTAAATACTCTCTAGTTATCTCTAGCAGGATTAACTCCCTCTTCTCCAACATCTTTTTCCTTTTGCCTGTAGGGGGCAGAAGAGCTCCAACCAAATCTAGAGAAGTTTTTTGAGAGATCAGATGCAACAGCTTCTTGAATTCTTTGTTTTTGTCAATACTATCAATGCATAATTCATTCACATCCAAGCTTCTGTTACATAAAATGACCTTTGAATGATTATTCAGGAGGATCCTTCAGTAATACACCTTCAGTGTTTTGCAGCTTTTTGAATCATTGATTTCATTGTTTCCTGTGACATTTCAGTGTGTTATTGGTTTCTCAGGGTTTGACTTCGCAGGTTTTTTTTTTTTGGTACATTTTCCCAGCAGCTTCTCTCATGAAATTAGGCTCCCTCGTTTTTGTGTTAGCTGGTGCTTTTAGAGACACGTGGTCTGGTTTTAAAAGCGAGGGTGTCATAAATGAAAGATGAAGGACAGGACCAAGCTTTCAGTCATTTCATCACAGTGGTCTTAACACATGTTTGCTCTCTTTTTTAGATGAGATGACATCATGGATTGGTTATGAAATATTTTATGGCTCAAGTGTCCCTGTGAATTCACAGCTTGTGGGTTGAGCTGCACAGTCACACCTTCACTATATTTATCAGCACACTTACACAGGGCTTACCTACCCAGAAGGCCGTGGGTGTTTCTCCTGCTCCTTCACATCAAAGGTTTCCCCTTCAGTGACCAGGTCCTGACCCCGGCTTCTGTCCTCAGTCCATCACTTTCCCCCTCCATCCAGAGTGGGCTGCAGCGTACCGAGTTCACCTTCAGTGGTCTAATTTACTGCTCAACACATCCTGCTTCTTCTCCAGCCATTGATTTCCTCTCTCTTTTCCCACTGTGGAGCAGCATGCGTCGGCTGTGCCTGCTGCCGGGCGCCAGGTGCTCGCAGGTCGACCGCTGCTGTGAGACTTCATCCACATCCCTGTCTTCCTCCTCGTGGAGGAGAGCGCTTTGGAGTTGCAGTTGCCATGCGCCATTGCAGCTGTGTGTCGCTCTGACAGCTGTGCATGTGCCTCTCCTGTGGGGGCTGCCCGTGGCACAGCCGACATGCAGAAATGTGTCTACTGTGACTGTGAAGAGAACATCGAGAAAAACACCATAACTCATCCACACTGAAGTGCTACTCAGTTTTTCACCTCCTCTTCTTCCTCTGCAGCCTGTCATCAGGAGTGAACCTCTGCACCAAAATAAGAGGAGAGCCCCTCCTTTCTCCCGCTCTCTCCTCCTCAAAATTCTCTCCCTCTCTCCCACATACTCCCCAAGTCTCTCCTTACTCCATTTCTCTCTCAATTCCACATGTTGTACTTTATTCCCCTCATTTTTTAATAATCCCATTTTTCTCTACCTTCACTCTTCTTTATCCTTTTTACACTCTTGTTCATTTGCCTCTTTTCATTTTCTCCTCCCCTCCTTCATTCATCATTCTCTTTCCAATCTATTTGTAGGCTGTATATTCTATACAAGCTCTCTCTCTCTGTCACACAGGCACACTCAATATCTCATTTTCTCTCTCCCGCCCCCACCCACCTCCCCCCTCTTTCCATTATTCCTCCTCTCATTCATTCACCTGCCTGTCTCCTGGCTCCTTCTTATTTTTTTTACTGTTTATTTTTTTCTCTCACTCCTCCTCCTATATTACACCCCCCCTCCCTCATTCTCCCTCTTTCCCTCCTCCCCCTCCTCTCTGTCAGTCTCCCTGCCTATCACACATCAGTATTCAGGAGAACATGTAAATATCATGCCACGTGGGGCCCAGGGTTACAGGTGCCCTATAAAGAAGACTGAGAGTGCTCCCCTTTAACACCTTAACACACAAACACAAAAACCACACTCCCACCCTCTCCACCCTCCCCCTTTCTTCCTCCTTCTCGGGGCGGGCAGGGAGGGCTGCAGCAGTTTTATGAACGGCACGGCTGCATCATGATCCCTCTCCTCACTCTGAACCGGCCCCGAGCTCTTTCATTGACAAACATTCCGGTTGCTGCATTTGTGTCACGGAGCGCGTCGAGCGGCGGCGCGGCACCGGGGGGAGCGGCGCAGAGCGGCAGCAGCTGCAGTAAGCAGCAACAACAAGCCCCGTTGTGGCTCACACCAGCGTCTGTAAGCTGTTGATTCTCCGCTTGGACCCGGGACTAGATCCTTCCGCAGCCTGCTCCCCTCTCCCGGGACAGCCTGAAGAATCACCTGAGGGGGGAAGCAGACAGCTTTTGCCACTCAGACCCCTTTGGGGAGGGGGGGGGGGGAGCATGAGGCGGCGTCGTTAAGGCTGACTCTCTGGCACATTACCGGATTTGTTTAACGACTTCCATGAAGCGCTCGGACGCACTGATGATGAAGGATTCTGGACGCCTTTTAAAACCACGGGTATCTGCGAGACTGCAGCGGCCGGTGTGTGATGCGAACTGAGCCGTGGGTGGCGTAGACCCCCACCCCGCTAACCCCCTAACGCCTTATCCGCGACCCCCCTTCCCCTCCGACCGGGACGCACAGCCTTGTTTCGCTCCACCGGGGGAACATGTCCCGGGCAGCGGCGATCGCCAGCTCCCTGATCCGCCAGAAGCGGCAGGCGAGGGAGCGCGAGAAGGCGAACGCGTGCCGCGGCGGCGGCAGCCCGAGCAACAGCAAAGGCACCAACGAGAAGCCGAGCAAGCTGAACGTGTTCTCGCGCGTTAAATTGTTTGGATCGAGGAAGAAACGGAAGAGAAGGCGACCACCAGGTCTGAGAGTGAGAGGAGAGAGGCTGCAACCCCCACCTCAACCATCATCACCATCACCACCACCACCACCAGCAGCATCATCATCATCATCACCTCCACCAGCTAACACCATTTTCTCCCATCTGAGGCTGCACCTTCATCATCTCATTGTTCCTCTCCTGTTGCATGACACCATCACATGTAAATAACTTTAGAGGCCCACAGCATAGTGTTGTAGCAGCATGTGTGTAGCTCATGGAGATCTCAGAAAATCAAGATCAGGTCATTTCGGCATCTACTTGAATCCATCATGCTGCTTGTGTGAGCTGAGTAGCATGATGGGACTTTAGTGTTTGAACAGTGCACAGGGGTCAGTTTTGATCCTGGGCCCTTAAGGCCCTGTGATGGAAACAAACAGCTCCTCTTCTTCTGACACTTCCGGCTTCTTGCAGACTGCTGGATTTAGTTCATGCGATCACATGACAGTTTTAAGGAATGAATGCAGTCAGTGTTTCTCATCCCATCCCTCTCCTCTCTTTCCAGAGCCCCAGTTGAAGGGCATTGTGACCAGGCTCTCCAGTCGACAAGGCTTCCAGCTGCAGATGCAGCCTGATGGCACCATCGATGGAACCAAGGATGAAGACAGTACATATGGTGAGTAACACTTTGTTCTCTAAACACACAGGAGAGGATCGAGGCTAACTTGAGCTCTTCATTTTTACACTGTCTTTGCTTGCTATTTCTACTTGGGCTGCAACTAACAGTGATTTCCTTCATTTAAAATCTTCCAATAACTTTGCAGACAAATGTATTTTTCTTTATTTGTTGAACTGGCATTATAGATCTAAGTTAATTGAGAATGATCTGCAACATATAAAAGAGAACAGATTTATGCTGTTTTTTGCTTGTTTTTATCAAACCAAAACCTCATAATTTAAAGATTTAGAGTTCAATATTATGTCAAAAACAGCATTGAATCACCCAATCTTACAAACAATAACCAGCAAATGTTTTGTGCGTATGCCTGACTTTTCCTTGACTTTTGCATGATTGTTTTTCTACCAATGATTTAATCAATGAAATAGTGTTAAATTGTAAAACAGAGAGCTAAAGGGACCAGACATGGAAAAAGAAATGTTTATTGCAGGAACAACATTTTCAAAGATGCTTCCACTAGTGTAAAGAAAATGATCAAACAAAATAGGATCCAAGAAATCCAACACTTAAATTGTACAGTAGAGACTGGAAACAACCTTTCTTTTGATTCCAATATAACCTGGAGATGCAGCAGACCATTGTAAAATGTTGAAGACTTGCTATCTAGCAAGGCGTAATTTAGTTTAATTCCCATTCGCCCACTTTACAGTTATCATCAGAAACCAATTCAAATCCAATTTAGTGATAAACTCCACCCTGCGGACATCTGTCTGATGTGGGGGTTTAACTCCCACATTCACTCGACAACACGTCAAGTGTTCATTTCATTAGTAAACGGGTGCAGGCTTTCCTCCAAAGGTCAGCTGGCAATCTATCTGTGTTAAATGTTTCCTTGTTAAAGAAATCAATAAAGGATCCAGAGGATGTACAATGTAACCTGCAAATGTGTGACCTAAATGTCTGCCCCAGGTTGTAGAGGACCAGTAAAACCAATATGTTTTTATCTTATTCTTTTTCTCTGTCACGGACGTAAACACACAGCACTACAGTATGTGATTGATACGGCTAATTCACTTCTGCTGTCGTGCTTCAGACGGCAATCACTCTCCTCTGCGTGCACAGTTGGTGTTTTCAGCTTCACACATTAATCTCTGCCACTTCTCAGGCCACCAACTGTTGTCGTGCAAAAAGAGAGGGAAAAAAGCAGCCATTAAGAGGTGTGCTCTTTAATTAGATAATTACATGGTGAATGCATCGTGTAGGCACCAACCAACATAAAACTAGCTGACCATAACTGGATTGGAATGGTAATCCATGTAATCCAAGAATCAATATAACCACTGTCATTATAAAAACATGGTTGGCTAAATAAATATAATTAAACAAGGCACTGAGTCATCAAACTGTCTGGAATAATTATGCCTCTGCCACAGAGCATTTACTGTAAAACATATAAATCACTTTTTTGCTTGTGCTCACTGAATGCAAACCATAAAAAAGTTCATTCTAGGGTTGCACCCTAAAGAGATCCCTTTCTGATCGTTACATTCTTGGGAAATCCTTAAGATTAGATCACTGAAATTTTGAACCTGCTGGACAGCCTCTGATGACAACTAAGCCTCTGGATGTGACAGTATCAAATATATGGGCCAAGTCATATTTTGTTTCTGCTGGGCAAAACAAAGGAGTGATATTAGCCCTCTGTTCTATAAAGGTTTCAGTATTTGACATGTCTCATCTATACTGGAAACAAGATGTGTGTTTGTCCGTCAATAGCTGATTGTTTCTCAAGTCCCTGTCATGCACGCGCTGTTCCTCTGACAAATTTCCACTGCATGAGTGCATATTTGAAGACAAATGGCCACATTTTCTTGATATTTTCCTGCCAGCTCACTAGTAACATTCTTCCACAAGAATTGATGTGTGACTGTAGCAGGTAATGTTCAGAAAAATTTAGAGTGCCACCAAGTAGGTGGGCGGGAGTGGTGATGTTTAAATCCTGTGTACGGTACCATTTCCATGGACATGCTTTACCCTCTTTTCTGATCACCAGTATGTTCCTTTCCCATCTTTGGAAGCTGTGAAATCAGCCGTGTCCTTTTTACATGTCTTTTCTTCTGAGACCGCCCTCCTATCTAACAGCAGAAATCTCCCACTTTGAGGGTTATATGTGAAATGGTAACCCTGGAAAATGTCATAGGCAGACTGTCCTGAAATTTTAGTTTAGAAACTGTACTTTGGCCTGTGCTTTCCACCTCTTCAGCGTTCTACACTGACAGTTTTTCAGCATGTTACCAAAGTCTGCTCAAACAGGATTTGTCAACACCTCTCTGTCTGCAAACAGAGAGCAGAGGGCCTTCATACCAACATTTTGTCTCCTGTTTACAGATCCTGCATTCATATGCAGATATCTGTTTACAGAGATTATAGTCACAGTAATGAAAGACAGCTTAACAAATTTAACTAGCTTATGCCTCTGAATTTTGCTGTAAAATTAGAGCCTTCGTTAAAGCAACTTCAAATTACACTGTTGATATACCTGATGATGTTGAGTGCACTTTACAGTGTTTTTGGTTTTTGTTAACAAAGAGCCATATTACAACAAAAGATGTCTCATGACACTTCATATAAAGGGCAGAATTAGGAAACAAACACAACTTTATACCATATCTGAAGTTCACGTTGAAGAAGATAACAGATAAATACAGTGCCTAGAAAAAGCATTCACCCCCTTGGATATTTAATATAAATGAGAAGATTTTCCCCCAAGATTTTCCTCTATTTTGCTGCATTCATTTTACCCTTTACCTTTACAAGCCTTCCAGGGCTGGCTGAGGAGAAGCATCGCCACAGCATGATGCTGCCATCACCGTGCTTCACAGTGGGGATGGTGTGTTTGTGGTGCAGTGTTTGGTGTCTAAAGACCAAAAAGCAACAATTTGGTCACATCAGACCAAAGAACTTTCTTCCAGTTGACGATGGAGTCTCCCGCATGCTTTTTGGCAAGCTCTAGTAGAGATTTAATGAGCGTTCTTCAACAGTGGCTTTCTTTTTGCTCTTGTTGTATGTTGGGAGAGGGTCTCTCCCATCTCAGCTGTAACAGCTGTAAATCTCGTAACTCCTTCAGAGTAGTTATAGGTGTCTTTGTGGCCTTGCTTGCTAGTCTCCTTCTTGCACGGCCTTTCAGTTTATGAGGATGACCTGATCAAGGCAGATTTAAATGTGTGCAGGGGATGTCCAGTGCCTTGGAAATTTTTTTTGCATCCATCCTTTGACTTATATTTTTCCTTAACCTTTTTACTGAGTTGCAATGAGTGTTCTTTTATCTTCATGGTGTCTTCATGGTAGCCAGGAATACCGATTAACCAATTCAATGAATATTTGCACATACTAACTAAAATAATGATAAAACACTTATGAATAGCTCATACAATTTTCTTTGGATGAGAACATAATTGTTTAGAGCTATTTTGTAGATTTAAAAGATAAAATAATTTAAATTTAACTTCCCTCTGAAAGTTGGGGGGTGGGGTTCAGTCACTTACATTGAAGAAGAGATATGAAAATACATCCTCATTTGGTTCAAACAAGATTATATATACAATATATATAATTGCTTTGAAGCTTTAGAAAAATGTGAATCTGATTAATCACAGGTTTTGGATAAATTATTCATGATCAGCCACATATACTGTATCAATAATGCAAGTATCTGCTTTACAGGTAGTCTAAATGCACTTTTCTATTTCAAGCATGTTATTTCTAACATCTTCATCTTAATTTTGTTCCACCTTCCACCTCACTAAGTTCATTCAAAACTACAGAGAATGCACTTGTACCTTCTGTCTTCACACATTGTCAGTCAGTCACAAAACACCCCTTGCCTATACCACTTAAAGGGATACTTCAACATTTTGGCAAATTCGCCCATTGCCATAATTCCTGTAGTCTTAGTAGGTTTGTTTCCTTTAGTTGTCGGTGCAAGCTGTTTCTAGATCTGGGGGGGTGTTAAACCAGCTGCACCACTAATGTGATGTTAGCAGATGGAATTTTTGCTTTCCCTCATCAAACTCATCAAATACACAATCCAACAACTCCAAAACGCTCTCGTGGACAAGTTGTGACCTGCACATTCACCACACTATGAAAAAATAACGTTTAATTATGTTACATTACTACACATTAAGCAAATACTTGGAACTATTTCTTGAGTAAACCACTGGGCAGAGTGACACAGTGCAGCAGCCATGTCTGGAGCGTAGTTCCGGCTTTGCATTTAACTTAAAACATCTCCGTCTCATAATGTTCCATGGTGAAGTGGCATGGTCAATGTACAGGCCATAAATAAAGGCAACGAACCTATTACTAAGACTATAGGAATTATGGCAATAGGCGAATTTGCCAAAATGTTGAAGTATCCCTTTAACCTTACCCCTCAGTTTTGCTGTTCATGTCTAGTTGTAAGTTGTTCAGATTCTTGCTGGACCGTAGGGTAGGATGAAATGCAAGGGGTACATGGCCCTTTAAATATATATTTTCCAGAAATACACTCCAAACTGAGTGTTAAAGGAAATCTCCCACACCTTGAAAATAATTGGCAAGATGGCTGTTCAATGAAGTGTATCAATGTAGAAAGTTTCTTTGTAAATAAGTTTTGAAAATGACGACAATATATTACCTTAATTTAATGTTTTTCGGTGCATTTTGGCCGTTCTAATTTTGAAAAAGCATTTTAAAAGATTGCGCATGGTAGAAATGTTCAGTCTTATTGTCAGAACCTTACACACAGATAAACTGGTTTACATATGCATCGCAGGGCATACACACTATGTGGACAAAAGTTTTTGGCCACTCCTGTTAAATATATAATTCAGGTGTTTCAATCAGAACCGTTGCCACAGGTGTATAAAATCAAGCGCCTAGTCATGCAGACTCCATTTGTAAACATTTGGGATACAAAATGGGGTCAATCTGATGAGCTCAGTGACTTCAAGCGTGGTACTTGGATTGATGCCACCTTTGCAATAAGATGGTTCATGAAATTTAATCCCTGCTGGATGACCCAGAGTGAACTGTAAGCGATATATTATTTAAAGTGGAAGCATTTAGGAACAACAGCAACTTAGCCACGAAGCAAGAGACCACGTAAAATCACAGAGTGGGGTCAACAACTGCTCAGGCGCATCCAAGACTCACATCAGTGTTGTATGGGGTGGTGTGAAGAACGACAACACTGGACTGTGTAGCGGTGGAAACATGTTCTGTGGAGTGACAAATCACACATCTCTGTTAGGCAGTCAGATGGGCGAGTCTAGGCTTGGTGGATGCTGAGGCAGTGTTACCTGGCTGACTGCATAGTGCCAACTGTGAAGATTGGTGGAGGAGGGATAATGTATGGGGCTAGGCCCCTTATCTCCAGTGAAGGGCAATGTTAATACTCCAGCATACCAAGAAATTTTGGACAGTGCTATGCTTCCAACTTTGTGGCAACAGTCTAGGGAAGACCCTTTTTCTGTGCAAAAAGCAAGGACTATGAAGACATGGTTTGATGAGTGTGGTGTAGGAGAGCTTGACTAGCCCGTGCAGAGCCCTGATCTCAACCCTTGTCAGCACCTTTGGGATGAACTGGAACAGAGATTGCAAGCCAGGCCTTCTCTTCTAACATCAGTGCCTGACCTCATAAATGCTTCACAGAATGAACAAATTCCCACAGAAACACTCCAAAATCTAATGGAAAGCCTTCCAAAAAGATTGGAAGCTGTTGTGAAGTCAACATAGAGCCATACTCAGTGCTAGAGGTGGGAGAAAAAAATTGATTCTTAGATGCATCAGGATGTGGAGGTGGAAGATTCTGAATCGAGTTATAAATATCCAGAAATCGATAATTTTTAATATTTAATACTGTGGAGTAGCAGGAACAAAAAGGTGGAACTCTAACACGCAGCTCTTAACAGAAAGATTAAGATTACTAGTTGTTCGTCTGTGAAAAAGGACATTTCTATGTTTGTAATTTCAGATATGTTTCAATGAAAGGATGCTGCTACCTTTGGTTCAGTGCAACTGTAACTTTCCAGTTTCAGTTCAATTATGAATTGAATCGTTGCTCCATAAATCATAATCAAATCGAATTGTGAGGTGCCTAAAGATTCCCACCTCTACTCAGTACTCAGTAAGTCTTTGCTCTTCTTTTAAGCAAGAAATGTTGTCCATAGCTGATAAAAACGCTGCTTTAGCTGTATCCACACTAATCTCTTCACTGGCCACTGTTGTTTGCAGGCTTTAAGTCACTTCAACTAAACCAGCTAGTAGCTACTGTCTCATTCTCCTGAAATGAAGCTGATTGGTCTAGTCATTACCAAGTGTTTTGGTATAAAATTTTGTAAGTTAGGTTTGCCTGATGACCAACATGTAGTCAGGCCAATACTTCTGCTTTGCAACGTTAATCTTGTTGTATTTGCCTATATTAATGCTGTTGACACTGCTGATGATGTTTCAAGAACTTAAAGGGTTATATATTTGTTAAAATTACAGTGTCCTTATTTGTGTGGATTTTTGATTCTGTGAGGTATCATTACACTTCTAGCCATAGAGGGAATATTTTCACTGAAATCATGTCTCCACTCACTCTCCATTTATAGCTCTTGTACTGACTCTCGTCCTTCCTCGACTAAATGTATACATAAACCTTGCTTTTCTACGTGCCTGTTGACAGTTCTTATCTTTATAATCCTACACATAATACCAGTCTCTATATCACTCCGGTGAGCCTGAAGGCTTGGAGCCTGACTGACCTTGTAATAAAGCTTCTCAGAGGCAAAATGGAGGTGTCAACAAACCAGATGCTACATTGATATTGATGAGGATTTCTCTCTCTTTTTCCCTCTGGCCTGTTTGTTTGCTGTGTGTGATTTGTGTGTAGCTGTGTTCAACCTGATCCCAGTGGGGCTTCGTGTTGTGGCCATCCAGGGCGTCCAGACCAAACTGTATCTGGCGATGAACAACGAAGGCTTTCTTTACACCTCTGTAAGTCACACATACACCGGCATCATCATCGTCATCATCATCATTAAAAGAGCCATAAAAGAACCATTAAGGACCTAAACCCAGTCTTTGGGTCGAGTTGAGTAATGAAGCAGCCTCTATCGGTGTGACCACTCTCATTATCCTCCTATCATCACATCAATACTTTAGCTCCAGAGCTGCCTTGTGAGTCAGCTGCCACTGGCTCGTATAATCGTGTGTCTGAGCCTGCCTTATCTGTCCACTGATACTGTGGCCTCACAGGATTGATTTCAGATCATCCTTCAGCTTCCTTTTGTTTATCTCCCTTCACTCAGCCTTTGATAGAAAGATTACTTTGTGTCCATTTGCAAACAGCCCCTTTAAATTTTCCTTTATGCCTTTTTTGCCCCCTAGCTAGATTTACACATGCTTCCCGCTGTGCATATATCTCCTTAGGCAGGTCAGAAGGCGGTGTTGGCTGCAGTACGCTGCATTAAGTGCTTCACTTTAGCTCCTGAGCGGTGGTGGTGGGTGGTGGTGAAGCAATAACAAAAAAGAATCAACAAAAATAACTCTTGGAGCAATCTAAACAAGCCTGTGAGGCGAGCAAAACTAACAAGAGGATATAGAAAAATGAGAGATGGCTCCATGCAATAACGGCAACAATATCTGACCCCTCCTGTCCACTCCTGCATGGCTGGATTATCTCTGCCTCAGCTGAAACACTGATATCAATTGTTTTTACTCTTCACACTTATATATAAGATGATTCACACAAAGTGTATTAATCACGCATACCTCTGACGTAATTAAAATGCACAGATGATTAATAGATAATAGAGAAGAGAGTATTTTTCTCTGTATCTTTCCTGGACACCATCCTTCTCTCAGTGGGCTGGTTGGTATTCAAGGGAGTAGCCGGTTGCCATGGCGATGCAGGAATAAGGAAATGCAAATGTCAGCTGTCCTAAGTTGGTGCAGTTTGTTCTCTGAGACTACAGCCCAGCCGAGATAATGATTCAAAGAGACGGATGAATATACACCTATGGCAACACAGACGAGTGATTAAAAACTTTCTAATGGAGCTGTTGATATTACAAACTCAATTTTTTTCACCTTTTTCTTTCCATCTGACACCCCTAGCTCTCAATTACTACTACACCACCCTGTTATCTCATTGCCCCTTCAAACAATCAGAACCCCACAGGATCCCAGTTGTTAGCACATGCCTTGTTTTCAATACATTTGGAATCATAAGACAGGTCTCTGTGGAGTAAATTGTTATTAGAAGCTTACCTTTGCTGATCTAGAGAGGTCTCCTGGCATTTATATGCCTTCCTGAACATTTTTAATCAGGTGCAAAGAGCTGTCTTTATTCAGAGCTTTAATACTACAAATCCACATAGTTAAATCCTTGCCTGTTACATTTTTTGCAATGAAAAACTCAGCAGTCTTCCTATCTATCCTCCATTTTGACACCAGAATTAAAAGTCAACAACTTCCTGTTAGCCTGTCAGCCAATCACGATGCTCCAGTTTCTTCTTCTATTATTTTCCTTGGGGTAGTGACCAATCAGGGCCAGCCGGTAATCAACAAGAGATAAGGTAGACATCCGCAAGTGTGAGAGATAAGAAAAAATAGTCCTCTATGGCTCAAATAATTAAAAGAAGACATTTGAGCTCTTAAATTGGATTCATGTGCATTTAACACACTGGAATACCAAATGCACACATCTCCTGATAGACAAGGACTGTAGGACCTAAATGCAGATGGGAAAATGTTTGTCCATTGTTGAGCTGGGTATGATTTATGTAAAGCCATTTGAGATTCATTTACCTTTATGAGCTGAGAAGGTGCAGGCCTTTTTAGGTACTTTTCTGGCTTAGCATGCCTTTAATTAGATAGGAAGAAAGCGGATGGAGTCAAGAGAACTGGGAAGGTAGCTGCAGGCCAGAATCGAACCTTGGCCAAGCTTGTACATAGGGCTGGACCTAACTGCTCGTCCCTCTGTGACCCCTCTACAGGCATTTTTGCATCAAAAATACAGGGGGACCAAAAATAGGAAAAAACTAGCTTCAGCTTTCAAGGGTTAATGTATCACTTTTTCTCCTCAGGAACACTTCACCCCAGAGTGCAAGTTTAAGGAGTCGGTGTTTGAGAACTACTACGTCACCTACTCCTCCATGCTGTACCGGCAGCAGGCCTCCGGTCGGGCCTGGTACCTCGGACTCAACAAGGAGGGCGGCATCATGAAGGGGAACCACGTCAAGAAGAACAAGGCAGCAGCACACTTCATACCCAAACCGCTCAAAGGTAAGACCATGATGCACCATGAGTGCAGACCAAAGTTAGTAATTACAGGTGTATAATTATAAACATGAAGATTTTCTTTCAAACATTAAGGTCCCTTAAATCCCTTTATTCATGTGACACCCTTGGTAACTAAAGCTGCCCAACCCTGCCTGATGAAGTGAAGCTGTGGGATGCACAAGCCATGCGTTAGTACAGTTGGAGCAAAAGTTCTACCTAATGACAGGGTTTGCACTCTGCTAACATCTATGGTTTACACTAGCTGAGGTTCAGCGTAGGCCTACCTTTTAGTAGGTGTAAAGTAAAATATGGTTGTCTTGGTGATAGTTTAAAAAAAATGAGAAAACTCAGCGCTAGACAAGGAGTTGAAGAGTTTACCGGCCCTCCCTAAAAAATATAAAATGACTTTGTTTAGCTGAGCAGCGTGGCTCTACTTGGCTTGGAAATGTCTGGTGGGATTTGGGGGGAGCACTTGAGAGACAGAGCTCACAGTTAATGGTGGAGGAACCTGGTCCATCACAAGGAAGAAGAATGTATGCATTTTAACATGTATGAGAGGATGTTGCCCCTGTTGATCCGGACCTTGTTAACAGTCTTGCTGCAGAGTATGTAACAGTTGTAGTTTATAAAGGGAGGACCTATCAAGGCAGGTAAAGAGGGAATTGCAGTAGTCAAGCTGGAGGATAGAAGGCCTGAATTAGCATCTCTCACTCGGCTTGTGAGACTGCAGGTTTTAATAAAGCGATATTTCTTAAGAGAAATCAACATGAATGGCAGCATTGCCTAATAAGACTATCCATGGTCTAGTATGTAACTTACTAACAGAAAACTTTAAACATTTGTGGCTTTTGAGAGAAGTTAACTCTGGGAAAGAATTCAAAACAAAGAATCTGAAAACCTAGTTTTAAACAATATTAGCACTTTCTGTCGTATCAATTATTCATGACTAGATAAGGCTTGCTCTGTTACAACTCAGGAAAGGGAAACCTTGGGGATTACAAACTCAAAATCAAAACATGTATTCTGACCATTAAGCAGGCTGAAACATTCTTTGGCTGACATTGGTTTTTTCAAATTTTTAATAGTAATGTGAAAGAATTAGAGATCATCTTTCTTTTCCTATGCACTGAAACATGATATGATACAATAAAGTACATAGGACCTGACACGACAAAAAAATGACATGATACAATACAATACAGTACGACACACCACTATATGATACGCAAGGATAAGAATTAATAATATGATACGATAAGTCACAATTAGGCATGCACGACATGACACACACTACAATATGTTACGATACAGTATGATACCACATGACCTGACAGGATATAACATGACATGATACGACATGGTAGGATACATCACGATATGATATAAAACGATTTGACATGATATGATACAAATGATATGATAGGAAGCACCGTATGAAACACCACAACAGGATTTGATACGATACAATAAGGCACATACTTGACCTGGCCTGAGAAAACACGACACAATTTGAGACAATACAACACAACTAAATGGTATGCAAGGATAAGAACTGATATGATAAGGTACAGTTGGACCCTACATGACACGATATAACATGACACGACAAGATAAGATATAATTAACAGGATAAGATATGATATAATAGGATGCACTATATGAAAACCACAAAGATTTGGTATAAGATAAGCTGTATTGAACCTGACCTGACCCAACTTACAACATGATACAAAGTGATACCATACACCACCATCTGATAGAGTTGATATTACATGAAAAGGTACCATTGGACCCAACACAACAAAATACAGGACAATACAATAAGATACAGTATGATATAATACAATATAGGGCTGGGGTATTAATTGCAAATTAGATAAAATCGTCATATGGCCTGCTGCAATTTTCAACTCGCAGAAGGTGCAGTATTTCTTTAACCTGCAATTTGTGTCAAAATACCAGTTTATTTTTTTTGTGGCAGAGACATCGTGCATTACATCCTGTATCATGCAATCATTTTAGGGGCATATTTTTAGAGTAGTGTAAAAATCCCATTTTCTTTAGTTTTGTATGTTTTACTTGTTAAATATGAGAATTATATAAAAATGTTCATTCCCTTTAATACAACAGTTCATATCCAATTGCAAAATGAGTCAAAACCATCACAATTAGATATTATTTTTCAAAAATTGTTCGGCACTAGTTTAATATAATATTGTGTTGATTAGAGTATAGAATGAATTATTGCTTGTCTTTGCTGGAAAAGACATAAGATAAGGAACTTAAATAATAATCGCATACTAAATCACTGTCACAATATTGGGTTAAAGAAACGCAATTTGATTCTTTTCCCAAATTGTTCAGCCCTACAGTATGGTAACGCCACAATAAGATTAATAATCTCTAAATATACTGTATGATTGCTGTTTTTTTGAAGAAAAAAGATATGATACAAACAACACAATATGATGCCTTTTGATACCAGTATGATGTAGGATATCTAAAAATACATCAACATTACTTTTAAGACAAGGGATAGGATAAGATAGGATAGGATAGGATAGGATAGGATATGATATGATACGATACAATACGATACACCACAATGTTACATGATAACTGTGCCTCCACAGGATAAGACATGACCTGACATGGATCAAGATGGTTTGATTCAGCACACAGTCAGGATACAAACAGACACGATGTGGTCTGATCTCATTGATACTATAGGAAATAATAGGCTATGATACGATGGAGATAATACAATACAGTATAATATGAAATAAGAGGCCCCTAAAAAGATAAAGAGCAGGATGCTGTTTATTCTGTACTTGCACCTCTTATCCTGTTTCAGCTGTCTGACTTTATCTTGCTGTCTTTTTTGGCTGATTAACTTCTGTTCATGTAAACCTCATTCATGTCATATTTAACATGAAGTAGTGATTGCTAAGGGAAATCTGTCTATAGTGCTGTTTTTTCTTTTCCTTACGTTGTGTTTGCAATTTCATAATTATATTGAACAAGTCAGGACCAGGATATACTTCAGCACTGATATTTTATCCTAACCCTGTTTCACAGAGAAAACTTCAATTACTGTTGAACAAATTTAACATTCAGAGCTAATGTGCTTCATCAGGCCTCTGCGTGTGAGCTTGGATCAGATTTGATTGACAGTGGCATCTCCCTGGCATCATGGAAAAAAAAAAAACATCCCTGTGATCAGACTTTGACTCTGAATAGGAAGTACATGACTTCACATTTATCCAGTAGAGCCTCTTCCTCTTCAAACCAGACTGAAAAGCCCAAACTCTGCTATCTCTTGCATGAATAACCAAATTCAGTATCAGTCCATTTATGTAAAATCTTTTCACTAATAGCTGAGAAAGCTGTGTCACTGCCTCAAATGCTTTGTTTGTACCCGAGAGAAGTGTTAAATTCACTCATTTTGAATCATGAGACACTTTTACTCATGTTCTTGTATTCAGTGTGACCTTTCATACTTGTGAGAGTACAGTATTCATGCTTTTGAGAGAACTGCTCAAAACTCAGACTGTTAACTGAGTATTATTAAAAATGTCCTGCTTGGTTGAGCATCTTGTAGCCCATCAACCACCTACACACAGACTGTGAACTCATCTTTTATCATATTATATTATGTGGTTTTATCCAACTGAGACCTGGCTTGTGTATCACTTTCTAAGCACATGTAGTAAAATGATTTTGAAAGAAAAGTGGAAAGAAACTGAACAAATTTGGAATACAATGTAGTCTTTTATTAATATTTAAATTTCACGCCAGAACTTTAAAGTGCCAGGCAGCTGTTCATGGTGAAACAGCTGTAAAAACCCTCTGTATGCTTCCTACTCAGCCTCAAACAGCAGACAAACAGTACAAGGCTAGCTGGTGGACACAATGCAGCATTTAGCATCTAAACAGCCAGATATTTCCCTCAGGAGAAAGTAGGGACACAAACACAGCCAAAAGAGAGCAATTATTGGACTTACATTCATCAGATGGACTCAGACACCACTACAAATGAATTCTAATGATGCTCCAAACCAGCTGGTTCTGTAAATAGGCAACTGTTTCTTTTAAAGACTGCATCTTAAAGGACCAGTGCATGAGATTTAAGGCTAAATTAAATACAGTATTCATGAGTTTGTTTTGTGTTTAAGCATCAGGAAGAAGAACTTGCTGTGCCTTTGTTACCTTCAAATATGCTCCTTATACCAACAGGGTCTTCCTCTGCTTTGTATGCCTTGTCGCATTGCCATGTTTCTACAGTAGCCCAGAATAGACAAACAGAGCTGAGGCTCTAGAGAGGACCTGTCATGTTTTCTGTGAGTTTGAGAGTCCTGTACTCTTGCAGTTATCATTTTAATGCAATCTACAGCGTCCCTGCTAGAGGCTATAAAACTGATTATTTATTCTTGATGAGATGATAAATTTGATTTGCCCCCACTGCCTCAAATAAAAAAAAAACCTTTAAAAACAAAACTGGTATCAAAGGTTAAAGCTCCTTTTAGGAACTTTCACTTTGTTTGGATTTTCACACTCCCTGTTAGAAAAGTCATACATTTGATCTCTTTGGTGATCTTGCCTTGCACATGAGTTTGAGCTGTTTATTATTTAACAGTTAAATGCATCAGTGATGAAGAATCTTTGCATGCTGTTGATCACTTTATCTGACACCTACACTTTGGCAGCAGTTTCAGACATTAAATAGAACTGTGCAGACATCGACAGTCGTTGTGCTGATGCTCTTGTTTGCTTTTATAAGTCATATAGAGTTATTGATATTCATTTCAGTCTGTTTCATAACTGGTGTGTGAAATATGAAAACAAATTATTGTAAACTTCTTTTATATTACAATTGATCTTTTTTTTTTAATTTATCTTGAGGGCTGTACTACCAGGTGTAAATTAAGAAATTGCATTTACCAATGTTACTGTAGGTTATAGAGTATTTGTTCTACTTTTGACTAGGGTTTAAAATCGTTACTTTTACTTAATTTTAATAATTTCTGCAGGAAGCACAGGCTATAAAAAGTCTACACAAATTAAAATTTTTTCTAATGTAAAAATATAGTGCCAAAAGATATGTTTTCTTACCTTTTTCCACTTTGAATGTAACTTGTTACAGATGTAGTTCAACTGAAAAGCAACCAAAGCCTACACCAAAACTTCATAAGAGCACCTTCTGATTTCATTTCAGCGCTCACCTATTATCACATTGCATTTGTTACTGAGTAAAAAAAACAAAACAAAAAAAAACTAAAATGAAAAACTAATCAAAGATTTCTAACGACTGACTCCAGACTACATCAAACAGCTGCTGTTTTACTGATGTAATGCATTTTATACAGTAAGGGTGTTTATTAAACACCTTGGTCTCAGATTCTTATCAGCTTGTCTCTTTTGCATCATACACAAAAAGTATTCAGTACTTTGCATGGACTATTTAAGAGTTGTGAAGAGACTTTTCTCATGAGACGAGACGAGAAGAGATAAGACTTTTAATTTTGGAAAACAATACATGAGTGGAAAATATGTGATTGACAGACAGTGGGATGAGAACGAGACGTGACGAAGCAGCTGTTGAATCAGAGTTACAAAGTTACAAATAGCGACACTATGAGCGAGTATGCAGCCCCAATTGCACACACAGATTTCAAGTTTGGTATTGTTTGCTGTCAGAAGAGCTGCTGCTCATGGTGTCTCTCCGCAGTATTGATCTTGATCTCATTACACCCCTAAACTACTGTTTGTTTGTACTGGAGTAAATTCATAGAGTGCTACTTTTTCATGTACTTGACTAAAATGTTATTAAACTAAAGTAAGTGCACTTTACTTGAGGATAACATTTTTATACTCTCTCCACCCTTGGGTAACAAACAAACTCAACATACCCAGGCTTTTTCCATGCTCAAACTGAGGCAGAGGTGGTACCATTTTGATCATGTGCACACATGTGCATGTACTGTTCCCACAACCAGCTCAAGCAAACACTTTTAACAAGCAGTGGAGTTTGTACTAAAAGTATTCACTTACTTTAAGAGACACTGCTGCAAAAAAAAACAACAACAAAGTTACACTGACGTAATATAACGTTCAATTAGGAGACTTTTTTCCTAAGAAACTGGATGTGCTTGGATACAAAACAAACAATATTTTGGTTTGAATATTTCCAAAATGCCACAATGAAATCAATGTAAATTTGATTCAAGTTTAGGAAACTTGCAGTTCTTTTCTTCCTTTTTGGGAGTTTTGGCAGCTACTTACTCGGTGCACTGTTGCTGATACAGCACCATCATGTTGTCATGATAACGCAGTTAAATATGACATCCAACTAGTGCAAAGTTTCCCAAATGTTTTTCTTTTTTTTTGTGACCAACTTTTTAAAAGGTAGAAGCCGTTGGGACCCAACATCTTTTTTTTCTGGACGCTATCTAAAGGGACCAATTACATTACGTCACTTAAGCCTTATTTGAATGCTTGGCCCCACTGACCTTCAGCAGCTATCTAGTCGGGAACAATGAGTTTCTTTTTTTATCAGACAAGCATCCTTAACTGAGACTTTATCTATTTAGCTATCCAGTGGCTGTTAGAGTATTGTTTTGTTTTATTTTGGTGAGAGGGTGAGTGTTGTAGGGTGCAGCTCCCCCTTGTGGCTATAATCTGTACTGGTACAAAGTAATCCTGAAATCTCATCTCGCTAGAAGTGCCTTTATATGCAGGAAAACCCCGATACGTGGGCTTTTTTCAGTTAACTGGCTTGACAAAGCCTTTAGCTCGAGCTAAGAGATATCAGCTATCAGAAAGCTGCTTATGAACTTTCTATTTACTCTAGATTTCCATTTCAGTTTGTTGATATTCACATAAAAGGGAATCTAGTGCCTTATTTGACACATCTGCACAAAAATGAACCACTGTCTGATTCAATCAGATTGGAATAATGAAAAGTGATGATGAATACAAAAAAGTTATTGTGGTTAAAAACGTCACTACTGCTGCTGCACAGGAAAAGGAAACAGCAGATCTGAGATTGTTTTGTTAATTTGTCATCTAAAACACTATCATTGCTTCTTTTTAATTTAAAAACTTCCCACAGTCCAACAATGTTGACATAATTTCAGCGGTATAATCAGGAAGTGTGAATAGGTCAGACAGCTCCTCAAAACATGGAAAATACATAGAAATGACTTATAAAAAAATCAAACTTAAACAAATATTTTAAATTCAAACATTGTTTTTGTTGTAAAATCAGCTGTGCTAAACAGAATTTCAGGATAGCAGGAAAAAAACATTGTGGGTGTTAATGAGTGAAACTAAACAAAGTGAATATAAACTGATAAAAACAAATCCATGTTGCAATAGGTATATGTTTGTTGTAGCTGCATGGCTTCATTCTGTGACTTTAAACAAAACATTACTATTACTAAAGTTTCCATAACCACATTACTTGAAGCTAAAGCTCTATATTGCCCGCAGAGAACATTTCAAGGTAATAATGAATAAAAATGATGGCACTTTACTGCCAATTTAAGCTGTAACTCTGAGTTTATAGTAAGTTACCATGGTGATCTAGTCAGATTATGAAAGAGAGCCAGCTTTGTAATACTAACATTGACTTTTAGCCCAGCAGACCAGTTTTACCCTTTAATCTCACTTTGTGACACACCCAGCTGTTGAAGAGAGACTATTCTAATGTGTATACTGTGCCTATAAAATGAATTCACCTCCTTGGATGTTTTACCCTTTCATTGGTTTTTATAAATCGATCATGGTCAATATAATTTGACTTTTTGACAAAAACATTTAAAAAACTCTATGACAAAGTGGCAGCAGATTTCTGCAAATTAATGCCAAACAAAAATGAGTAATGAGTAATAAGTGAGAAATACATTAAAGCTCATTCAAGTCAGTATTGAGTAGATGTACCTTTGGCTGCAACCACAGCACTGAGTCTGTGTGGATAGGTCTCAATCAGGCTTGCACATCTGGACACTGCAATTTTACTCCATTCTTCTTTGCAAAACTGCTGAAGCTGTGCCAGGTTGCATGGGGACTGAGCATGGACAGTCCTTTTCAAGTCCAGCCAAAAATTCTCTATTGGATTGAGGTCTCGGCTTTGACTCGGACACTCCAGAACATTCACCTTTTTGTCTTTAAAGAGGTAGTGAACACTTTAACATTTTTTTTCATCTGTACACTAAGGTAGTTTACTGAACTATAATAAAACACATCAGTGTTGGTGTTATAGCTGAAATTTGCACCAAACTGATAAAAATCTGGATTTTACGGCTTTTAATTAGCTCAAACAGACATCTCCCTTGAAAAATGTTTTCTGAAAAGGTGGGGCTTATGTGGTCGGTTTCTACGTCACAAATTCTATATAACAAGTGAAATGTTACCGCCTCTAACTGACTTTACCATTCAGAAACCACTCCCATCCTCTCCTGCACTGCTTCAGCTCTGAGAGCTCTGGCTGTAGTAACGCCGCTGCTGGAGCAATCAACCCGAACAGGTAGTGCTCAGAACCACCACGGTCTGCCACCGCACTATAGTCTGCGTCAGGGGACTCTAGAGGCAAAAACTCCTCCACTTTAAAAGATCGCTATGAGGCAGCAGTGCTGTGGGACTCTATCTGTGTCTCTCTCTGACAAGGGGATGTCACTGTCACTCCCATCTCAACTGGAAAACCCCATCCTTTTCCCCTCCCTCCTCTCAGTACCAAACTGCTCACTTTCTGTGCATTTTTTGAATTATGGAGATGGGCAGAGTTAGCTCTGAGCCGGGGGTTCACTTACACTTTAAACCATCTTCTCCCGAGCTGTAGTTCTCTTGCAGACTGAATAAGATTGTCCTCCAGGATTTCCCTCTATTTGCCACATTCATTTTACCCTCTACCTTTGCAAACCTTCCAGGGCTGGCTGCTGAGAAGCATACCCACAGCATGCTGCCGCCAGGAACGTGCTTCACAGTGGGGATGGTGTGTTTGTGGTGATGTGCTGTGTTTGGTGTAGTCCAAACATAGCGTCTTGTCTGATGGCCAAAAAGCAAAATTTTGGTCTCATCAGACCAAAGAACTTTCTTCCTCTTGACCAAAGTCTTCACGTGCCTTTTGGTGACCTCTTGCCGAGATTTGATATGATTTTTGACTTTCACTTTACCACTCTCCCAT
The DNA here is from genome assembly GCF_018320785.1 of Cheilinus undulatus. NCBI lineage: Eukaryota > Metazoa > Chordata > Actinopteri > Labriformes > Labridae > Cheilinus > Cheilinus undulatus. The sequence continues at coordinate 23,836,862 of NC_054876.1, read as the reverse complement.
AAAGCCTTTACTGGCCCAGGACCAGGGCAACAGTTGTTGTATGCAGAGTCTCTCCCATCTCAGCTGCTGAAGCTTGTAACTCCTTCAGAGTAGGCATAGGTGTCTTGGTTGCCTCTCTCACCACATTCCTTCCGTTTCTTGATGGTGGATTTAATTGAACTCCTTGGGATGTTCAGTGCCTTGCAAACTTTTTGCATCCATCCCCTGACTTATACTTGCCAGGAGTTTCCTTTTGTCTTCATGGTGTAATGGTAGCCAGGAATGCTGATTAACCAGTGATTGGACCTACCAGACTCTGGTGTCGTTAGACTGCAATCACTTGAGAGACATTCACTGCACTCAGGTGATCCCCATTTCACTAATTGAGAGACTATTAGCACCAAAGTAATGGACCTCTTCTGGATTAGGTCAGCCACTTTAATGGGGATGAATATTTATGCAGTTGCTTGTTTTACCTTACATATTTCTGTTTCATTGACATTACTTTGTAGAAATCTGTTCTCACTTCAACATTAAAGAGTTTTTTTTGTAATTTCTTTTGTTAAAAAGCCAAATTATATTTACCATGACTGACTGATAAAATCAACAAAAGGGTAAAACATTTAAAATGGTGAATAGTTTTTATAGGCACTATATACACAGTATATTCTTGATCACTTGTATTATTGTCAGGATGTGGTATTAGAAACAAAAACCAAGTTATCCACCTAAAGTGGAACTAAATGTACCTCACTGCCTTAACAGGTCCTTAATGTCTTGGCCTAAACTTGAGTCATTTATTAACCAAACAGCTTAATTATTACTGTAAATGATGATTTATGTCTTGTGTTTGTGTGTCTGTCTGTGTGCAGTGGCCATGTATAGGGAGCCCTCCCTCCACGACCTGACAGAACTCTCAAGGTCGGGCAGCGGCACGCCAACCAAGAGCCGCAGCGCGTCGGCTCTACTTAACGGAGGAGGAAAATCGCCCAGCACCAATGACTTATCCTAGCCCCTCACAACTCACATGCACACTCACACATACACCTACACGTATATACAAACACCACACACGCACACATACCAACAGATCTCAGGCCGACATGCCCACACATCAGGCTGGTGAGGGGCGAGAGGAGGAGGAGGAGGAAGAGGAGGATGCGAGGACAGGAATGTGTTCTTCCACTTCACGGAGCTCACTGTGACTGACTGTGATGTAAATAAATAAATCAAGGACAATCAATCGATCTGGCTCCGCTGCTCTGGTCTGCAGAGGGACATGACCTGCAGATCTCTTCCCTTGACTCCTCTTCCTGCTGTACAATAACCAGAGAGAACAAGGGAGTGAGGGCTTAGAAAACAGAGGCATAGATAAGAGTCAGTCAGTCACATAGTGCGATAAACAGACTGTTACAGAGAACCAAAGAGTACAAGTATTAACTCACTAAGTTACTGCTGTGAAAAGGCACGAGGCAGGACAGACAGACAGCTACAAAGGAAAGAAGGAGAGAAGTCTATCTAATCTACCGTACGCTATGTTTACACAGAGCTCATGGGGTTAAGTCATATTTTTAAAAATGACAACGTATCCTTGTACACTTCTAAGGACTGATCATTTGTTTGCATGCAGGTGCGCCTGTGTGAGAGTGTGTGTGTTGTGTGTGCGTGGGCAAGAGAGAGAGAGCGAGTGTGCGCACGCATGTGTCCGGGTCTGGGGGGGGATTTTACCTTTTTAAGATCTGTTGTATATCAGACAAACCTCCAGAGGGCTTTAGCAGGTTAAAATAAGGTTTACTGTATATGCTTCCATGCTTACTTCTTACAAGCAATGCTGTTGTTTCTCTTTCCGTTCGTTGTTGTTGTCCCTTGCTGTTTGTTTGTTTGTTTGTTGTTGCATGGAAGCTTGTGGACCTCTGCTCAGTAGCAGCATGCCGAAAGGTCCTTTTTTTTCTGGTCTTACGTGTTCCTGACCACAAGTGAACACTAGTGAGCCAACAGTGTCATACCAGAACACTAGTGAACCGGTGAGAGGGCAAGGGAACACCACTGGACCAATAGTACTGCACCAGAATATGAGTGGACCAATGGTGTTGGACCAGAACCAGTTTAACCAATGCGAGCACAGATTAACTTAATATTTTGGTTCCTGCCGTGGACAAACTAGAAATGCACTAAATAAACTCTTTCTAAAGAAGTTCAGACTGTTTTGTCTTCATGTTTTTTTTTTATTTCTACTTTTATTTTAGGTATCTATGTTGAAATATTTAAATGCTCTAAGTCTGTTTTTAGTATTACAGATAAACCGTCTAAAGCAGCTGCTTGACTGCTAGAGTCACATGGTGTAGTTTGGCCAAATAATTAAAGTATAAACTACATTGTTTTAACTTATTTCTTGCAGTATGAGGATTTTCTTGGTTAGCTGGTGAAAGTTTTAAGTTTGCTTAAACATTAGTTTTCTGCCAACTCACTATAAAAAAGGCTTTAGATGGAGTCTGATTTTTTTATGAAAATATAACACTTCTGAAAAAGTTGGCCAAAACATCTGTGGATTATCTTTTATTATTTTTTATAGATGGAGAGCAGTCATAAACAGAAAACATCAGATAGATACTTATTACTTTTTTTAAGTATCCATTCCTGGGCTTTTTATGCCTTTCTTTTAGAGAAGACAGTGGATAGAAGTGGAAACAGACATGTGACAGTGGGGGTGAGATGTTGGAAACGAGCCGCAGGCCTGACTTGAACCCTGGTAGCCAACACTAGGCCAGTGTTAGCCCCCACCCCCACCTTACTCATCTCTGAGAAAAGCTAAGCCCCCCAGGACCCATGACAAAAAATGTTTATCAATGCTAATTGCCTTTGTAAACACCCCATCATAATAGGCTCACATATACTTGTTCTTCATCAGTGTATAAATTAGCCATTATTCAGACGGTGTATAAGGGCCACATACAAAAAAAATAAAAATAAAAAATACAAAAAGGGTGATATGTTAATTTTCATGAAAACATTTGAAATTTGCAACTTTAAATGTTATAAATGTACATGAACCAAAATTTAGAACTTTTGAGATTAAGTTTAAAAAAAAAACAACAAAACAAAATCAAATCAGTTTTAGTTTGGTTTCTTGTAATTTTGTTGTTTTTATAGTGTGGTAAATGTAAGTTTCCTGTGCCAAAATTAAAGAATTTATAAATCAAGGAATTTTAAGTATTTTTCTTCTAATTTTCCAACTTTGTACACTATATATATATATATATATATATATATATATATATATATATATATATATGTATATATATTTATATATATGTTTGTGGCTGCCTCCAAGTCATTTAACATCCTCTTAAAAGCATCAAATAAGAGCAGATCATTAAGTTTCAAGTCTTTTTGATTCATTCCAGAGAATGGTGGGAGCAGCAAACTGAAATGCCTGTTTTTCAAGTTCAGTTCTGATGTTTAGAAAAGTCAGGAAGAAAAAGTCCTGAGACAGAAGAAAATTAAATCCTGTACTTTTCTAACTGTTGTAGGTCAGAAGATATGAAGGAAGTAGCCAGATAGTCTTGTAGATAAGAGAACAAGTGTTTTGGTCTACCTGTGGACGAAGAAGAACATCTAACATATGTATGCAATAAACAGTGATGGGTGAGGGCTCTAAAATTAGTGATGTAACTCAGAGCTCCATGATACACAATATCTAGAACATATCAGGTTTGAGAGGAGGCATTAATGTATAAAACATAACCATAGTCAAGCTCAGACACAAAAAGAATACAGAGCTGTGAACAATTAAAAAGATTCTTTCTACTTCTGTTGTGTTTGAAGGAGACAGCAATAAAGGCTTGGGAAGTTTTATTCAGCCATTAACTTGTGTATCAAAATGTGCTTGAGAAAAATGTTGAGCATAAAGTGTTATAGTAATTTGCTGCTGAAAAATATGCAGAAGTATCAGATTTTCCTGGTGTGTCATGTTGTCTCTGACAAAGAATAGAACGACAACGATAAGGAGAAGCAGAAAACAATGTGGTCACAAAAAGGCTTCAAAACGTGCCACTAGATGGCGCCTGAAGTGCTGAGTTGTGATTCTTTGGTTGATATCTCAGTTTAATCTGATTCTGGGAGGAAGTAGCAGGTAGAAAAAAAATGTTCAAAAACCAATACAAAAAAGTTTATTCACAAAGACTTTTACTCCAGTATGTGAGTTTTTACAAATCTTCTTCACAAGAAAGGGAGAGCAGACCTGGGCATTTATCCTCACATTATTCTGCTAACTCTGGTGCTTTGGCTAACTTCTTAGACCTTTATAGAATTACAAGTTAAAGTGCAGAAGGCAAATAATAAAAATACACATATATTATGTTTAAAAGCCTACAGTTTCACATTAGAATAATACACATTTACTAATAGGTTTCAGGAACAGTGTCTTAGTATGCTTTCCTCATAATCTGTGTGATATTCTCTCACTAATATAGAAGACTTTGATAGAAATGTATTTTCTTTAGCTTGTGCATTTCATGTTGGCATACATCCTATAAAAAGGGGAGGTAAAATCTGTGAACAAACTCTGGACATTTTGCTGGTAACTGAACTCACAGTATTGTTAAATATCTCTCTCCCTTTGCTTTGTATTTCTCTAACAAAAAAAATCACATTTTTACTTCCTGCAGCCCTGTGCAAATGTAAACACACATGCAAACTCACAAAAACACATATACTTCATGTTCTTAGTGATCCACAGTAATACTGTACTGGTACATCAGTCATTTCAGACATATTTACAGTGTTTGAGACAGCAATGCACTGCCTGGACTTGCAAATATTCCTCTTTGTCTTCACAGGTAAGAGAAGGGAAGATAGTGGCAGCGGTGTGTCATCCTTCCCCATCCTCCCTTCTCTTCATCTTCATTTTCATCAACTCCTTCTCCTTCTCAGTGCCAGTTTGCTTGATCATCCATTTCTTCTTTCACACATCCTCCTGTAACAGCTCCAGTTTTGTTTCTCTGTTAATAAATCTGTTGATCCTTTTATATTCAGTTTATGTGCCCTTCTTTGACTCCCACTCCTGTAAACCATGAGACAGCAGGAAGTGAGGAAACATTTCTGTCAGTCTTCATCACACTCTCACACATATTCACACACCCCACCACAAGCACAAACTACAGCAGTCTTATGATCACTCACATCCTACCTTTGCCTTCTGCATGACGTTCCCCTTTGAGGAGGCGTAAAGAGACGGAGGGCGTTTTCGGAGCTCAGATGCTGAGTTGACCGGAACAGTCCCATTGTAAACTTTTTCAACCTTGCTGCCCTGAGCCTGTGGGAAAAAAAAACACAGATACAATATACACACCGACATTGTCAGATTATCTTCACCAAAATTTACTACTGGGAGACACTTTTTTGCTTCCTAGGGCTTTTTCTTGTCCAGTTGGAGAGACCTCCTGCAGTTTGTCTGGTTACACATCTACTCCACTCTGTTACAGTGTGCTTAATGAACAATGGACTGAGTCCATTATGTTTGTATTACTATCCATGGGCTCAGTGACAGAATTTTTTTGCTTTGTTGGATTGAAAGGATGATAAAACATCTTTGTGTTTTTTGAATAAGATTCATGAGACAGCTGATGCAGTACAATGGCAAGCTTTGTTCTGTTAAGATGAGCTTTTCTTCAATTTTTTATCACTGATTTACCCCTAGAAAGAAAGAAGAATTAGAGCATTTTAAATTGTGAATTACAGCGGACTGCATTACAATGGGCAGTGCACAGTTAAACCTAGGGTGAAACCATAGTGCGGTACAATCATGTAAACTGCGAGAACATGAAGAGTGCGTGCTTTTTTAACAGATTGTTTTTGACAAATTAGAGTTTTGTCATCACTTTTTCAGCATCTTCAAACACAGGCAACTGTGCTGCTGCTGGAAACAGACAGACACTTCAAGGCATTTCTTATAAACAGGCACATTACACAGCAGATTTTTTCATGGTGGTAATTAAAGGGATGCCGTGGCTAATTTAAGTACCATGGGACTATATTACCACCCAGTCCTAGTTTGAAACATATTTTGACTAAAGCAGGGCACAGATGTTTCATTTAGACCACATGGGGCTGTGTTATAAGGTGGAAAGGGCTATGAAACTTCTATGCCACTAAAGCCTCTGGTTTTCAAACTGAACATCATCTCTACCTTTATACTGATCTTGGTGTCAGTGGGTGGGCCCAGAGCTCCTCTAGCCAATGACTTCTTCAGGTTTTCTTTGACCTCTGTCAGTCTGAGCTCCAGCTCCACCCTCTCCTCCTCTTTCTGTTTACACAACGTCTCCAGCTTGGCTAGCCGCTGTTCCACACTGTGACCTGCAAACACACATACACAGTGAGCTAGTGCTACTAAGCCCAAGTCTAAACATCGTTGTGTGTGTGTGTTGTCTCTGACCTGTAACGCTCTTCATCTCCTCCTTCACCTCCTTCTTCTCCCTGCGGAGTGAAATCAGGGCATTTCTGAGCTCCTCCTTCTGCTTCTCCAGCTCCTCTTTCTGTTTCAGGTAACGCCTGGCATCCTCCTCTGCACGCGTCTTCCCATACCGTCCATACTGATTCACATCTAGACCAACACATAGCAGGATTTTTTCTTTCCACCACAGTCTTATCATAATCAGGAGTAACTCATCCAACAATTTCCAGCCACATTTCCCAGCACTTAGTTTCAGTCTAGCCAACCTGTTTACTTTCTAAATGAAATGAAAACTCACTGGAGGCGTGCCTCTTGACAGCAGCCTGTTGTTCAGTTTTTTCGGAGTCCCTGCTGGAGAATGATGCATGGCGTCTTATCTGTCCAGGTCTGCTCTCTGCATCCCCATCCTGCAGGAAAAATGTTGTTTTTAGTACATTTTCATGGTTTACTTCAATGCATTTTAAATCAAATAGCAGCAAAATCAGAGTTTTAAATGTGATATGTAATTGTTACTAAGATTTGGCTAAACTACAGTGGCCTTCTGTAATCAAAACACATTTCCAAAAACAGAACCAAGCGTTCGTTGGTTTGGGAGATTTATGCTTTGACAAATCAGAAACAACCCTATCTTATTTATAACATGGAACTTTCCAGAGGTTTTTGTAAAGCTTTAAAAGTTTTTGAGTTTTAACTTTCAGGCCACTGTCCAAAAGTCACAAAGTCATATCAAATATGCCTGAAATGGAAAATTTTGACAAATTTGATGGTATATTTTATAACTTATGTTTTCTCACCTCAATACTTTCATAGACTTCATCGTACATCCTGGAGTCTGTCGAGGCACTGATGGATGACGCTGCGGTGGTGGTGGCCCAACTGAGAGGAAAAAACAGAGAGGCAGAGACAGATGTATTTCAGGATAAAAACCACAATAAGAGACAGAAAAAGTCCAAATAATTGTGTGCAGAAACACACAAACACAAACTGCGGGAAGTGACTCACAGGAAGGAGTGTCTGGCAGCGTGCCGGATATCGGTGAGCGTGTCCACGTCGATGTAGTCGTAGTGCAGCTCTTCAGGGAGTGTGGTGCTGCCGGTCTCTGCAAACAAAACACCCAGCCAGCGTCCAAGATCCTCTGAGCAGCTGGCCTGACACACACATATATGCACACATTCAGACACAAACGCCAAAAAAATTACTGTTTCTAGAAAAATGTAGGTGTGTCATCTCTGTACATTCATGCTATAATTCAGTCTCATCAGTGACTTAGACACTAAATAAAATTATGAAAACTAATATGATCATCTGCCATTAAATCTTCTCTGGATTTAATGCTGTTAAAGATACCAAACAAAAGTACCTCCAAAGATGCCAGCTCGTTGCCTCCCTGCAGGATGCAGAAGGAGAAAGGATGTTTGGGGCCAAGGCTGCCTGTCACCACCTCTGCACCTTTGAGTGACACCACGATGACTGGAGGCCGCTGGTCCCCGGGGTCCTTCTGCAGGTACAAGCTCCCATCTCGCACCACGCACCAACGCTCCTTCCACGAACCGCTCAGACACACGCTGAGGTATCCTGTAGAGAGAGAGAGAGAAGAGGGTTGTTTAAGTAATGATAAAACAACCAGAAATTAGCCTCTGAACACACTAAAACTGTTATGAAAAATATTATAAGCAGACTGTCAAACGCTTATTCATCACATTCAGGGAAAGGAATTTTTGTTCAGGGTTAAGTTTAGGATCCCAATGACACACTGGGGTTGCTTTGTGTAATCTTGCCCATGTGGCACTACAAGAATATAAGAAAACTAAACCTGGGCATGATTTAAGCACAATTACCAGACATGCCCACAGCATCTAAGAACACAGAGAGCTGCTTGATTTTTTTTTAAATAATATTGCTTCATTTGATGCTTCATTTTTTATACTAATAGTTATTCTTTTACTAGTGAAAAATGATCTGTCGTGTGTTAACTCTTGATCAGCTTTACACTAATTTTTAACTACCATAACTGAAAAAAGTCAAGTTAGTTAACTTTTCCATAAATATTAAAATATTTCTTTCAAGTATTGTATTAAAAAAAACAAGACATTCGACACTTTGAAATAAATGGGTGTCTGTTCCTGAAAGTGGAAGTTTCATTTTCATTCATAGCCTGCCTATTTCAATGATTTTAAGAGGATATAACCTTTGATTAGTTTACAATTACACCTCTAAATTAGACAATATATATACAAAAACTTTAAGGACATTGGTGGTCATCACAGTTACAGATGCATCTCAGGTGCCTTTCAATTTTTTGCTGGGATTTAATTCATAAAGTTAAACTTCAGTATAATCGAGATTAATCTCATAATAAGTGAAATATTTCAACACTTTTTTGCTTTTTGCTCTATGGTAATTGCTAACAGCTCACAAATATCAAAAAATCAACATCTCAAAATATTAGTATATCACAAAACACCAGTCCAAAAAAGGGATTATAATACAAAAATGTTGACCTTATGGAAAATTATGCTAATTTATGCTTATTGCTGCATCTATGTAACATGGCATATCTTCCTCCTGACATTTCCCCAGAGATTCTGTATGGGGTTCAGGTCAGACCAGTCAACTGGCCAGTCAAACACAGTAACATCATAGTCAGCAGACCAGTTTCTGGTAGTTTTGGCTTCACTTGTTGGCAGGTACCACATCCTGCTGGAAAAGGAAACCAGAATCTCCATAAAGCCTCTCAGCAGATAGGAGTATGAAGGTCTCCTGGTAGATGGCTGACAGCGTCGTCTCTGAACTTGATAAAGCACAGAGGACCAACAGCAGGAGATGACAAACTAGCACTGACTGAGAAAACTGAAAACACTGGACCTTGAATTCTGGGCTTCTCCAGTCTTCCCCAAAACTCTGATTTCCAAATTAAATGCTAAATGTGTTTTTCATCTGAAAACAGTACTTTTAACCACTGAGTCCAGTTCTTTTTCTCCTTAGCTCAGGTGAAACACTTATGACGATGTTTGTGGTTGGGGATTGGCTCGATACAAAGAACACAACTCTTGTAGCCATCTATGTGTGGTTGCTCTTGATCCACTGATACCAGCCTGAGTCCACTCCTTGTGAAGTTCTCCTAAGTTCTTGAATCTGCTTTGTTTGGCAGTCCTCTAAAGGCCGAGCTCACCCCTGTTGCTTGTGCTACTATTCTTACCACACTTTTCTCTTCAAGTCAACTTTCCATAAATATGCTTTGATACAGGCTCTGAGAAGAGCCTCCCCTTTCAACAGTGGCCTTCTGTTGCTTACCCCTCTTGTGAAGACACAGTGATTGTCTTCTGGACAAAAGTCAGGTCAGCAGTCTTCCCTGTGTGTGTGTACTGAACCAGAGTGAGAATAAAAACTAACAAGAAATTGGACTTTTCTGTAAAATACTAAAATTTCAAGATAGTGGATTTTTGATTTTTATGAGCTGTAAATCATAATAAAAGTCTTGAAATATTTCACTTGTGTGAGATGAATCCAGGATATATGGAAGATTAACTTTTTGAATTAAATCAGCACAAAAAAACCCCTGACCTTTTCATGATATTCTATTTTGAGATGCGCCTGTTCTTAACTATTGCATTTTTTTATCAGTGTTAAACTGCATATCAGTGCAGACAGTACTAGAGTCCTTTGTAATCTGTATTTTGACATTGCAAAAGATGATGAGAGGTTGAATAAGCAAAAAAGTCAGATCAGTCCGTGTGCTCACCACAGCGTGGGTTGTCATGATGGTTGGAAGAAGAGGAAGGCTCTCCTGGTAAAGGAGGTTTCTTTTTGGAGAAAGTGATGATCCGATTGATTTTCTTCCCAGCAGCTCGGCTCATCGACCCCGTCAGCTCAGAGAAGGCTCCTCGCTTCCCCCTGTCTGAGATCAAACATACCCCAGTCACACAGAGAAGGGGCTGAAAATGGGGTCACAGTAGCATGGAGCCCTCAGCTTAAAACTTAATTTGTTATGCACTACTGAGGCAAATTTACCTCAGCCCGTCATATTTTATTGTATTTACAGTGACTCATTCTTGAGATCTAGCAGCAGAGAGACTGTTTAAGTGCAGAATAAGTTTACCACTTAGTAGTCTACAAATAGATAAAATGCTGTGTTACTTCTTCTGTTGATCCAAAGAAAACTAGTTAACAGAGTGGTAGGTCGAAGTTAAGAGATAAAACGTGAAATTTCTGAAAGACAGAGACTGATAGTTTGGTTTAAACAGGAACAGAACCTAACATGATTATTAATGTAAACACTTATAGAGATTATATTGCTGTGTTTGTGTCACAAAAGTTGTGTTAAAAAAAGCTTCCTAATCCAAGTACACACTTTAAGAATACATTTTAATAAAAACACTAAACACACTGGAGAAGGAAACATTTCTTCATAGCAGGACTTTACTTCCACAATTAAAAGAATCTATTTGATTTCAGAGATATTTGTCAAACCAATCCCTAGAGAGATTGTACTGCATGTACCAGGTGCTGCAGTGTTCAGACCTGCCTACTTCCTCTGATGTCAGCGGGACACAATCACAGGAAGAGGACAGGAAGGATGTCATATCTGTTCGGGCCCCACTTCCTGACCCTCTCTCTCTCTCTCTTTGGGATCAGAGTTGCTTTATCAGTAAACAAGCTGTAACAACACTGACACAGGCCGACTGGGTTTGACCTATATTATGACACGACATCACAGACCTCCCGGTTTAACTTTCCTGATTCGTGGATTAATAAACAAAGATGATGTATGTGCTTTTAAGGATGTGTAGTTTTGTGTGTTATTCATTTCAAAATGCTGTGAGTGAGGACAATTTTTTATTCAGATACTTTACTTATACAAAGACTGTGATTGAATTAAACACAGACAGGAAAGGGCTGAAAAACTTTCTAACAGTCTAAATCCAAATTTAAGTCACACGTAGATCTCAGTGTTTACACATGTTTCCAGCAACCTTGTTCCAACACATCTAATGTGTTAAGACAAAACTTTTGGATTTAACTTTACAGGGTCTTTAAGAGATTTCTAGATTATTACACTGGTTCTTCTAGAATTGCTTGGCAATTATGATCCACTAAAATGAAGTGTTACTGTTAAATGCTATCTCCCTAAAATGACTTGTGGGTATCTAATACCAAATTTTAAGCTTCCTAAGCTTTCCCTGTATAAAATGTGCACTACACAGATAACCAAAGGGAATTTGTGAACAAGTCTGTTTATTTAGCACTGACATCCAGTAAGTAGCATGTCCCTTTTGCTGTCCAGGCTATGGCATAACAGGCATTAGGTGTGTTCAAAATCGCATACTTCTGAAAAACTGAATGATAATGCTAATAATAATAATACATACTGAACATTTTGAGTGCATAGGAGTGCAAAGTGTGCTACACTAAGAACAATACGAAAAATTCAGTGTACTACTGGTACACCAAAAACCGTCCAAGAATCAATCAATCAAGTGTGCAATGATAGACCCTTCCCACCATTAAAGAGTGCCATTTTGGTGACGTCGTGGATTATAATTGGTTAAAGGTGCAGTGTGTAATATTTAGCCTAGTAGCATTTAGCAAAACAAGCTTGGTTAAAATGAAACATAACATTTATAGGTAGATTGATCTAAATTAGTGTTGACATCTGATAACACATTTTTTAAATTTATGTTTTAAATTAACTCAGAATAAGCCTTTTATTCATACATAGGGAGGGTCCCCTCCAAGGACGCTACCATCTTGGATTTTTGCATTTTGCCTGTTTCTATGGCACCACAGAAGGAACCAAATAACAGTTAAGCATGTATTGATTTTTAAACTTCACTGGTTCCCACAGTTATCATCAGAGAAATGATCATCACACTCCAGAGTTGACTGTTAGATGTTGATAGTCCCAATTTTACACACTGCACCTTTAAATAGTAGTTATAAGACGCACTTTCCATTCAGTTTCATTTGGAAACAATCATACACATAAAAATGCCATCATTATGCCCTTTTAATCTGCAGAAGAGATTTGTCAGCTAAACAACTCTTGCTTAATGTACAAAAGTCTGCCAGACGGTCAGACGATCAGACCCCCCTTGTTTTAAAGTGAAAATTTTAATTCAAATGAATCCAGCCATTAAAACTGTATAAATCACAGCTACATTTTAAAGGTAACCTACTCAGTGAGTCAGTCCAGTCCCGTCCTGGTCCCTGTGCAGTGGACTGATTGTCTGCTGTTGGCCCACTGTCTGAGTCTGATGCCTGCCTGTCACACTGCAGAACCTGGCAAAGGAAAGAAGCAATCTTTATGACTTTTGTTTATTTTCTAAAGAATCATTCAAGAGTCATTTAACAAAACAAAACCATACCAAAAAAATGATATAAGCATTTCTTAAAATGAATGTTTTCAACACTGTTTCCAAGTTTATAACTGCCATGTCACCCTTCGCTCAGCTTGTTGGCTCATTTCAGCTGTTTCCAGAAACTTAGTTGAGTGTTTGAAGCTTTCTGAAGAGCTGCCGCCTCAGCAACTGCAATAATGTCACCACATTTACTGCTTTTAACTCAAAGCCAAGGGAACAGTTGTGTCATGTGTGGGCTGAAGGAGGTGATGTCAGTGACTTATACTGTGATATAAAAACTAGAGTATAGATGCAGGAAGAAATACAACTCAGTGGATAAACTAAGAGACAGCTTAGCACCCTGTGAGCCTGAAATCCACACAGTATGCAAAATTTTAAAGTAGCTCCAAAAATACCATTTTTTTTACACCTTTTTAAAGTTTTTGTACTGATTGCACTTTAATTTTAGCATGAGACAGGTCTCTTTTAGCAGTTCTTTAATTTAGGGCCTGAGCACCGACCTCGGAGTGAAGACCCTATTCAAATTGAAGATAATTAAAGGAATTATTATCATTTTATGTATTCTTCTAGCATAAAAATTGCTAATTTGGTAGCCATAACATGCCTAAAAACACACCAAAACATTTTTGAACATTATCCCACAGAGGAAATGTATGTATTCTAATGCTTTCATGCAAGTCAATCGTGGTGCACATATGTAGTATGACTAGATGGAAAAAAAGTCTCTTGGGACCCTTCTCTAAAATGTACAGATGGACACTTTGCACATGTTAACAAACCGGTCTGAGGGATTTTATCTGACTGACCCCAGAAATTTTTGTGTCATTCTAGACAAGATAGAGATCCAAAATTTTTTAAAAATTTGAGTTTTAGCCAGAGGCATGTGGTCCCAGAGGCTGACTGGAGCCCAAACTCAGATAACTTTTTTTTTTTTTGCTGTGAGAATAAACCAATAATTCCACATAACTTTTTAATCCCTCAGTCATTCATTACAATACTAACAGTGATAACAGTGATGATCACACATTGATCCTGAATACATTCATGCATCAGTATCATTACTTTGTCACAGTGCCACCTTCTGCTGATTGATCATTTCCTTCTCTGATTTTTTTTTATTTTTCCCTTTATACATTCAGCCCCCGGACACCATTCAACCCAGGTTTATAATTTTTGGTAGGCATTTGACTCATCATCAGACCTACAAATAAGCCTCCTGGACCCATTCCTAAATCTCAACAGGAAGTCCTACAGCTCTATCTCAATTTCAAAATAAGATGTTTTTAATAGTGACAATTACTTTAACCTGTTTTAACTTTTGTTTACACTGTTCTGTGAGGCCTAAAATTTCCTGGCATTACAACAGTATCACACTGAACATGCTCACTTTCAGTATCACACTGAACATGCTCACATGTTAAAATGTTATCATAGCACCCTTTACTGCCAACAGGAAGTAATACAAATTCATAATTCCCTATTCCTTTAACTATGCTGAAACTATAAAGTCCACATTTTTAACTGAAGTCCTTAATAACTGTCCACAGCACTGACATGTCTTATCAATGACACCTCACTGGCCACAGCAAACCTTTCAATATCTTGCCACTTAGATAGGAAGTTGGTCTACTTCTCATATGAAACAACTGAATTAATTCAAATTACATATATGATCAAGGTCTGCCCCTCTACACATTCAAATTTTATGGTTTGCTGTCACGCTATCTACTGTAGGACACCAGAAGCAACTCTTACATTAAACATCACATTTTCTTTGTACTTTACACAATAAATGTTGGTTCTGTCCTGCCATATCAGCATTTTCCTTTGTACACATTAAGAGCAAAAACAAAGCACAAAACAAAAGAAGTACCACAGAAGAAAAAAACAAAACAAAACACAGACACACTTTGACAAAATACCCACAAACACATAGACACACACCTTGTCAAGCTCCAGCTTCCTCTGTATAATTGGAGAGGTGGACCCATCCAGTCCCTCAGTATTGCCACTTTGGCTGCCAACATCTTGCACCACCTGTTTTCAAAGAAAGAAAAGTTTGTGTTCTCTCTTCACACATATTCCCTCTGTGTTTCCCCACTCTGTTGTCCAGCCAGTACCAGCTCTTTCATATTCTGCATGAAGGTACCTTGAGCCATCGCTGCGCTTGCTCTTTACTCTGAACTGCCAGGACCAGAGCTTCGCCTCCAGGCAGCGAGAAGCGTAACTCATGTCTCTTTTTCCGCCCTTCCTTCGGGACGTAGATGACATTGCAGAGAGTCAGCGGGAGCTCTGTTTGAGGAGTGCTCTCTTTGATGCTCTTAAAGCACTGTAACAGAGAGACAGACAGACCTTCATGTATCATTTGATGATGTTTTCTTTTGGTTCTGAAATGTTTCCTTTTAAATGTTTAACAAAGTCAGTTTTAGGCCCCATCCCGGTAGAAAAACCTCATTTTACCTAAAACCAGATTCAAATAAATATCATTTCTCTACTATCTTTGCTGCATGCTGTTGATGAAGCATTTTTTAACACATGTAGCTTTAATTCAAACACAGAAATCCTGAGGATGAAATGGCTTTCTGAAAGTATGAAACTGATGCAAAATAACATAAGCAAGAGCTGAACTCTTAATGAGACTTGGTTTATAGGAGGTAACTATTTTATCGGATGATTTATCAGTGTAGCTTCACTTTGCATGCTTTGTTGAATATGATACTGTTAAAAATAAGCTAAAAATAATTATTTGATTGCTGTGCTGCACGCTGTCTTACACTTATTTCTTCATAGGTTTGGTCGTGGTAAATATTTCAGTGTTTGTTCTTATATTTTAGCCATAAAAGTATTTTTTTGTTGTTTCATTGTTAATATATAGCATTATTTTCATATTGCTATAGTTTTACACTCGTGTATTTGCTTTTATTACTTTCTTTTCAAAGTGAGTATGTCTAACTCTGATAAGTTCATGTGATGCAAATTTTGTGAAATCAACGAGTCATTGTGTTTCATAATCATGATCTTAATATCAAAATAATCATGCGTATGACTTTCACCATAATCAAACAGCCCTAATTTCTTAATTTGTTTAATATTTATCCCTTTTTCATTCTGGAATTTTTATGTATCATAAACTGAAAATACGTCAGGGTGACAAATTGCGGCATTTCTGTTCAGAAATAGAGGGCCTCTTAGATGACAGTGAGAGTGACTGTCAGAATTGACAGTCTGCAGCCAGACAGTGTTGTCTTTTAAACATTACTCTGGATGTTTTATGGTGCTTACACAGCTTTAAATTACCCACCAACTTTTAACACCATTTTTTCTCTTTAAAGTTTAGGCCCCATTTAGGCACCAACACTGTTTTAAAGGTATGGATTTAGTACCAGTATTGGAAAAAAACCTATACTATACCCAGCCCTACTGATAATGTAACTCTGTGTAGGCTGTCATGTCTGTCAGTCAAGTCTTGGCACATATTTATGGCTCTGTAATCACCAAATCTGACATAGTGGCCATGGCATCAGACAAAAAATAGCACAGTCTGACCTGGGCTTAAAGAGGGCTGATTACAATGTTCTGTAGCTAAACCTTGTGAAAATAAATTATAGTGTGTCAATCTTTTTTTCAGTGGTCTTTCTTGTGTCAAGGCTCAGACTTCCTAGTTGCACATTGAAGAAAGACCCTGTGTGGTCAGACCACATCAATGAGGGGGATTTCTTTGTCTACGTCTTTTCCTTTTTCTCTACTTTAATGATACATGCTCTTATTAATTCAAAACAGTTTAGTTTAATCCTTGTCTCCAAGCGAGTGTCCATGAAGTTAGTGTACTGGCCCCCTCCTTATGCAGTATACTAGGAAGGGAGCCAGATACTATAGCGGACAGTATAGGACATCATAGTCTTCAAGAGCACCTGCCTTTTACCTAGAGTGGTGTGAATGAGTGAATGTGGCCCTTGGAGCTAAAAGAAGATTTGAGTAGTCAGGAGATTAGAAGAGCACCAAGTCTATTTACCTGATATACACTGGATTATAACAACAGGTATACACTGGATTATCTAAATTAAACCTTAAATATTTATCCATAAACAGCTCTATTTACCTGCAGTTTGTTATCTCGGACAACCACCAGCTGTTTAGCCCACTGACCAAAGCGTTTCTTTCGTAACAGGAAGGCACAAATGCGACAGTCTCTGACTGGAACATCCGAGCTCTCCTCCCTCTGGTCCCGCCCTTTGGCCTCTTCATCCTCTTCTTCATAAGACTCGTATGAACTACTCAGAGCGTCTGAGTCGTTGTCTGAACACAAGAAACAACACGAATGATTGCTCAACAAAAAGCTGAGTTTCTGCATGTTCAGGTATTCCACATTCTTCACAACCAGACCATTTATGATTATAACTTTGTATGATTAAGTACAAGAGAATGAAGACTCACAGGAGTTTTTTGGAGGTCCATTAATCCTGGTGACAGGATAGTTATTGTCTGCATCTTCATAGTAGGCGTCCTCCACTGAGTTCCTGGATGCTGCAGGAGGAGAGCAGAAAAGGCAAAATTAGATTAATGACATAAGAGAAAGTCCAATTCAGGTGGTTTCAGTAAGACCTAGCATAGAAATGTGTGATTTTTAGTTTGTGTACAGAACTGTTCATGTTGGTGGTGAAATACTGAGGCGTGGATCCAGGATCGAGGGGAACGGCCTCCTCATAGTAGTCATCAGGAAGAGGGGTGGTTGGCAGAGGAGGAGGCGTGTCCGTTGGAGTCTGAGATGAAACATTAAACAATGCTTTATTTTGAAGGATTGAAAAAGCAGACGGACTGACAAGATGAGATCACAAAAACTTACAGATTTATTCAGGTGAGTCTTCGCCTCTTCCTCTTTGTGATCTTTCTGCTCCTCAGGAGATGCACTGAGCATGTGCAGATCACAGTCTGGAGGAAAGTTATTATAAGGTATAGATATACATTTTATAAAAGTATATTTTAGTAGATATGCTAATGTAAATATATAATGTTGTTGTCTACATATGGCTTCTGACAAAAACTGGTTTGAAGGTTTACAAACCAAAATCCTCAAACAGCGACTCAACAAAACTGGTCCCGTTGCCATAGAGACAGCTATTCATGTAGACATCTGATCCATTGACTGTGGAAAGGATAAATTAAGGGTTAGAATTAGGATCAAAGTAAGAGTTAGGATTGTGGTCTTTACAAAGATCAGGAGAGTAAGGATTACCAGAGTGAGCAGAAACACAGTAAACAGCAGAGCGAGTCCTCATTGAGTATCTGTACTCAACAAACTGAATTTTCAGACAAATAAATCTCATGGAGATCTCACTCAGACAGGAAGGGAGTCCAGACTGGAGTCTTTAAATCTTTGTAGCAGGAGAACAAAGATAACTGAAGTAACAAAGTGCATGTGAAAGTTTCGTAAACCCACAAAGATTTCTGAAAGTGTTTTAGATTCAGCGCAAGAAAAAGTGACTGAAGAGTTTGGCCGTGGAAAAACTGAAGTGATGTGGAATATAATTACGAGCTGCGGGAAACCCTGTAAAGAGAGTCTGTGAGGGGCTGTCTGGGTCTACGCAATGTGAAGACATGTTTACATGTTGATTTTCTCCTTTCTCTGACCTCCTCTCATTGCCCTCTTTACAACTTTACATTTGATCATCCTCTTACCTAAATCCTGTTAACCTCTCAGACACACTGTAGTCTCACAGATAAACAAACACCCACGATAAAGTACTGAGGCAGTTTCACTACAACTGGCCGTTGACAAAGTGTAACCCCAAGTCAGATAAAAACATGCTCTGTCCTCTTGTAAATAGACACTGCTGTAGAAGCTCAGACAAATAGATAGATTAGAAAGTTTTGACTGAGCTGCTGTAGGTGTCATACTGAAATATGATGAAGCAGTTTAAAATCAAATAGAAACCAGTCTCATTTATATTTTAAAATTACATTCAGATTCAGAGGTTAGACTTTTGACATCTTACGCTTTCTGTTTTTCTTTCAGGACACAGTGAACAGACTTGATTCAGGCTCACTGAGATAATAATGAAGAGTAAAGATTTCTGATAAACGTTTTTCTTTCTTTTCTGTATTAAAGGTGCAGTGTTTAATACCTGACCTAGAACCACTTGGTGGAACTGAATTAGTAAAAATGGAATACATTTATAATTAGGCTTATCTAAATAAACATGTTTTAATTTTAAGAGCTAAGAACTAAGAATAAGCCCTTTTATTCATACACAGGGAGGGTCCCTTCCATGGAGTCCGCCATCTTGAATTTCTTATCTAGCATGTTTTTACAGTACCATGGAAGTAAGCAAATAACAGAAATCTATATTTTAAAATTCCACTAGTCTCTACAATTACCACCAGAACTCAGCATCACAATCTAGAATCTTACTATTTCATGTTGCTAACATTCCCCAGCTGTACACACAACACCTTAAAGATACCTAAACATGCAGAATTTGCAGAGAATTTCAAAAATAGACAATAAGGACTCATGGACTGGTTTCTCATACCAGAAAACCTTAGGTAAACACTGGAATTGCCGTGGATCTCTATATACCTAAAACAGCCAATGGGTCAAATTTACCTGTTCTTAATTGCCTTGATTTTCATAAATAGCACTGATAAAGGACTGTTAATTAACCACTGACATTGAACAGCTTATTAATCACAGATTGGAAACTAGATCACTGCTGGAAGATGATCCGTCACATAGAAAATCGTCTTTGGACTGACTGCCAATCACGAATCTTCGTCATCCCGGGATTCTTACTTGTTAAAAGCACTGAGATTACCTTTTGACATTTAACAATGGTAAATGTCTTTTTTTCCCCTTTTGTATCCATGTTGAAGGTTGATCTTTCGACTTCTGATTTGGCATTGCTGCAATAGAGAGAAGGTATTTCCATTGCACCATATATATATTGCTGGTGTGAAATAAACAGCGGGAAAATCAAGGCTTTCTTATGGGGTAAATTTGACCTGCATGGTGGTTCTAGATATAAATGTCCATTAACAAAATTTGGGTTAAGGCAAAGATTTTTTTCTGACACCAGGTGCTATAAAACAAACTTTTAGGAAAATTCAAAGACTGACAGCCTTTAAAATTGTATACACATCAAGTAAGATACAATTAAAGAACAGACTTGGGTAAATTTTACCCATTGGCAGTGTTAAACATGTAACCGTAGTCCTCTGACTAGTATGAGAGAGATGTGTCACTATCGGTGTGCTTCCACCAAGCAGTCTGGTTTGGTTAAGTTTGGTAAAGCTTGGTACAGTGAACTCCAACATTGCCTGCATTTCTATGGACATTTTAGTAATTTCTACCCTTTATAGGTAATGTCTACTTTCAACCAAAGAAAACTAAAAAGCATTTAAGTCCAGATTTAGTCTGTAAAAAGTCATTACATTGTAGTCAAAACATTTATTCTCTTTACCTGAATCTGGTGCCAAATTATACTTGTTTGTTCTACGTAACTTGCAAAACCTGAGATCCCTGCATTCTATAGCTGAGAGGCAGAAGAGCTACAGATGTGTTTTTTTGACAGACAGATACAGTTGAGAAATATGGCTGAAAAAAACTAAATTTCATTTTAGTTAGGTTTAAGTCTCCTCAACAAATCTAAACTTATTTTTCAACAGAGTGTTTGTCCCCAAAGATCTGTTTTAAGCTTGCCTTAGCTCTTTTCATGGAAAAAACGTAGTTGACAAAATTAACATGAAACATGCTGTACCAACTGAGCCAGTCCACTCGGTGGAAATGACCTATCTACAGTATACTGGTGCATTTCCAACAAGCGGTCTGGTGGCCTCAGTTATGCTTTGGTGTTGCAAAACCTGATTTTGCTTGTGGCACAGCCAACCATAACCCAAACTCAGAATGCAGGTTTTAAAGGTGCAGTGTGAAATATTTGGCCTTGTAGCATTTAGCGGTAACCTTGCAAAGTAGATGGATACACCCATTTGGGTGTTTCTCACGGGCGAATCCATCTTGCAAAGCTCCCGTCTGAACCGTTTGGGCCTGGTTAGAAAGTGACAGGACAAATCAGCGACAAGGGGCACTACTTTTGGGCGCGGCGGAGTCGTGGTGTAAGCAAGCAGCAACAAGAGGCCGGTGCCGTTATGGCGGAAGACATTAGCGTGGATGCTGCTAAAGCACCAGTTTTATCAGAACTTGACAACATTTCTTTGTTAAAAGAAGAACAAAGAACAGCAGTGAGTTGTTTTCTTTTCAAAAACGACAAAAGTCATGTACTGACTTGTCTATAGTTGCCATGGTTTGTGTTATGCAGTTTTATATGGAGTTTAATCCTCGGTAGCTGCGCACGCACACCTCGGTAGCAGCAGCGATGTCATGTGTTTTGTTGCTCTGATTGGCCCGTAAAGATGTGACAGACAGAACATTCATCCAATCACCCTCCCCCTGCCCTTTCCCAAACGCTGTTGATGAGAGGTTTCCCAGATGGATGTGTGAAACACATGTGTGAAACACATCCATCTGGCGTGTCAGGTTAAGTTAGCGGTACAAACTTGGTAAAAATTAAATGCAAAATTATAATTAGGCCAATCTAAATTAGAGTTAATACAACACTCTAATCAGGGATTAAATCAAAATAGCTTTAGCTAAAGCTAACATAGCTATGCTAGCTACATAATAAATGTTACTACATAAGTTACCTTTAGCAAAGTGAGCTTTAGCAAATGTAGCAAAAGCTGACATAGCTACGTAGAAAACATAGCTGCTTTATGAGCTTAGCTAGCTAAACTGCAATCTGTATCCTTGCATACTGTGCACATCTACATTATACAGTTGGAATTTTACATTGTTTAATACTGCCAAATTGTTGACATTTTGCCACATCAAACTAATGTTTAAATGTAAGCTGGGATTGAAAAATTGTTATTTGAAACCTTATAGCTGCTCCAACCAGCAGTTGCTTGTGGCAACCATGATTTTTTAAATAGCCTCCTGGTATGAACGGCCCACTGACAATATAGGAGATAAAGGTTTTTTCTTTGTGCTGTAAAAGAATGAATGGCAACGGTGGGTGAGCAAAAAATATTGTTTTCAGGTATCATACATGTAAGAATATTAAACACAAATGAGTTTATTGGTTGGGTTGTGGGTCATAAGTGCCAGTGTGGTAGGGTAGACAGTATCAGCATTGTCACTTTGTGAAACTAGTGATGCTGTTTATGTTGCAGTGATCCATGAGAGCATGTTGTGGGGTTGTCACTTATAAGTAGGGCAAAATCTTTAGATGAAATTGAGTGTAGGTGAATGTGCATGAGGAGATTCTTATTGAGCTATGTCAGCTTTTCATTTTGGCACAAGTATCTCATTTCTTTTTTATACCAAATAAAAGAGAAGAAAAACAAGAGATGATTAGATCAAATACCTTCTCTCACATTTTATTTATTCATTTATTTATTTATTTGGATCCCCATTAGCCACTCTCTAAGTAACAACTACTCTTCCTGGGGTCCACAAAGAAAGAGACATGTAGATTACAATGATGAAAGTCCAAACAGGAAAAATATACACAATGTTAAAATCATAATTAAAACAAGAATAATGATGACAATACAATTGCAATTACAATAGACACCAATAAAGCCGAGATAAATTTACTAGCAATCAAAAAGGTAATCCCTCATTGGCATGTATTGAATGTGGTCACAATGTAGTCTAAGTGTTCTTTTTCTTCCTATAACAGTGAATGCAGTAACTTCACAATGACACAATGTAACACAAAAGATAACCAAAAAGATTCTAAAATTATAATCAAACATTTGGAATCCAATTAGCCTATTTCAGTGGAGTCTGGGTCATTAGATATTGGTTTAACCTCTTTTTAAACATATGTTAACTAGTTAACCTTGTGATGTCAGATGGAAGACTGTACCTCTAAATATGACAGTACCTGAGTTAGTATTTGTGAGTGAAAGTCTGAAATACCCATTGGATAAATGCCTTGTGTTGAAATCATGACCATTATGACTAAACAGCAACATTTGGCATTTTATACAATAAAATATTTCTGAAAAAGGAAAGCAGAGAAACAATAATCCTCTCTTTCACCAATGACCAGCTTTTCTATCACAGTTCAGTGCTAGCCTTGCAGCTCTATTACTAGTTGTAATTTTTCTAAGTCTGTGTTTGATGCGCTTGACCACATAGCTGGATAGTAGTCAAAGTGAGTGAGTGCTAATGTTTGTTTGGAGATGTAGTACTGAGGTAGAACTATAGTACATCTTTTTATAACTGCCAGACCTCTTCCCATAACTCCGACAGATTTCTCAATCTGCTTTGACCACTTAAGTCTGCTGTCTAATATCACACCAAGGAGTTTGACTTCTTCAGCTCGTTCAGTGGACACATTTTTAATGGATAGTTTTAACTGCGGTTTGTCTTTTAATTTAAAATTTGATCCAAACACAATACTCTTTGTTCTGGACAAATTAAGAACAAGCTTATTACTCCAAACCCAATTAACGACTGCTTGTAGTTCCTTATCCAAAGCACTCGATAAATCCTTAACTGGTTTTGCTGGTAGATAAAGGGTTGTATCATCTATCAAGAGGAAGGTCACAGATACAGATACAGATATGGATATAGAGAAAAGTAGTGGACCCAGGCAGTTTTCTTGTGGTACACCACATTGCAACTGTTGTAAATCTGTAACATTTTAATTTGTGTAATAACAATTCATGATCCAGAACATCAAATGCTAAGCTAAAATCAAGCAACACTGCTCCAACTAGGTAATTCAGTATACTGAATGCAGTTATCGGTGTTAGAGCGGTTCCAGTAGAAAGACCTTCTTGATACGCATGTTGGTAGTCTGTGGTTAAATTATTTTGCTTAAAAAACTGCTGTATTTGTTCACAAACTGTCTTTTCAAGCAGTTTACTGGCAGCAGACCTATTGGTCTGCAGTTTTTACCACTAAATTCTTCTGCTAAGTTTTTTTGTAAAGGGATAACTTTTGCCTCTTTCTGTCCAGAGGGAAAAATACAGTTGGTGATACTGGTGTTAAAGATGTGGCAAACTGGTCCAGCCAGACACCTAGTAACCAGTTTTAAAAGCTTTCCATCTAATTGTCCCTACCTCCTGGTTTGTCAGTATTTATGGTTAATGAAAGTTGTTCAACTTGTTTTACATTAACTGAATTTAATTCAAATTTGAGGGAGTTGTTACATTTCATGAATTGTGCAATTCTTAACTCACCTGAGGGACATAAACTTACAGATGATAATTGTTCTCTTAATTCTTCTACTTTAATCAAGAAAAAAGATTTAGATAATTTGCAATTTCATGTGGTATGGTGAGGAATGAGTCGCCTGTGTCCACAAAAGCTGGGACTTTACTTGGTTTTCTTCCCATAATTTCATTAAGTGTACCTCACAACTTTTTCCCATCAAATATACAGTCACTTATTTTATGTTTAAAAAACAGCTTTTTCTTTTTCCTCTTCAGTTTAGCAACAAGGTTTCTTATTTTACAAAAGGCTTCCCAGTCTGCCCTGTTCCCTGATTTGTAGGCAATAACTTTTGCAGTATCTCTTTCAAGCATTAAACATCTTAACTCATCTTCAATCCATTCTGCTTTTACATTTTTTACTGTATGCTTTTTAATTGGTGCATGTTTGTCTGCTACAGGGTTAAATATGTCCATAAAAGCTTTGATGGCATCATCAGGATGATTTTCCTTGTAAACATCAGACCAACATAATTGATCTACAGCTGCACAAAAAAGAGTCTTGACAGAATCTCTTATATGATCTTTCATAAATTATTTTGGGATTCCCTTTAGGTACCTTTGCTTTCTTGGTTATAGCTATAATATTGTGATCACTAAATCCAATAGAAACAGAAATCCCTTTACAGCACATCTCCACAGCATTTGTAAAGATGTGGTCACTGAAAGTGGCTGTTCGTTTACCAAAATTGTTAATATGAACTCATGTTGGTTGATTAATGACTTGTGTCAAATAACATGCATTAGTTACACTAAAAAGCCTAGCCTTTAGTGAACGATCCTTGGACATACAATTCATATTAAAATCTCCCATAAGATAAATCTCATTCCCAGTGTCACAAACATTTTCAATCATATCACACAATTCATCCAGATATGTGCCATTTGCACACGGTGGCCTGTAACAGCACCCAACTAACAATGGTTTGACATACAGTAAATGTACTTGCAATCACAAGACCTCTAAACTAGTAGGCATATGTTCATTTTTACTGGGATATGATCCTGGATGTTAATACCCACCCCTCCTCCATGTGAGTTTCTATCTTTCCTGTATATATTATATCCCTGTATTTTTATCGCTACATATGAGAATGTGTAATCAAGATGAGTCTCTGTGACTGCCAGAATATGAATGTTATTTGTAATCAATAAATCTGACACATTTACAATTTTATTCCTTAGACTGCAAACATTAACATGTGCAAGTCACAGTCCTTTTCAAGGTAACTTTGCCAAAAGTGTCATAATTGAAATGTTCTTATTTTCTCATCTTTTAGCTGTTTTTTAAAGAGGAACACTTGCTGACATAATGTAAAATGTTTGTTGTTAATCATTTAGCCCTCATTGTGGTGGTGTTCTTGTCTTGAGGTGGCTTAAATCTGATCAGATGGCTTAAATGTGATCATTTGAGACACCTGTCAGGTTTATTTTGTACCTGAGAGTGGGAGTGAGTCCAAGATGTTTCGTACGGAGGCCATTTTTTCAGAAGTAGCAGGACTGACCGTCTCATGGTCCAGCATCTTCAGCAGAGAGCCCAGCTCATTGACAAGTCGCTCCATCACCACTGAGAAACACAGTAAATACAAGAGAACACGTTATCTGGATTTGTAGCATGAAAAATTGTTCTTTGGTGCCATCTTGTCAGTGTGGGAGCAGCCTCTTCTGCAGTCTTAACATGGCTAAAATGCTTATGCTGTTACACCAAATGCATTAAATATCAATTTAACACACACATGCACAGCCTTACAAACATGTGCCAGTGATCATGCAGTCGGTCTGGAACTCAGCCTACCGCCTGTTGCAACAGCTGACAGGGAGGAGGGTGTTTTTTTCAACCTAACATATCGCCCCATTCATAACGTCCATATCAGAGCGAGTGCTGTGAGTGTTTTTCTGTGTTCTCTTGTCCCTACACCATAGCACATCAAATCCAGCTTTCATTTTTGACGTTTTCAGCTTCTTTCAAAAATATTTTCATGTTCAACACTGACTTCCTGTGTGTCTCTGTGTGTGCGTTTGTTGACCTTGACATTGTTCAGAAAGCCCTGCCACACTCTCAAACATCCTGCTGGCTCAGAGATGACAAAGAGCAGAGAAAAAGGGGAAGAGAGTCAGAGAAGAGGAGGGGAGGAAGAGAGGGCAGGAAGTTTCCTATCCTGGAGGAAACAGAGCCAAAGAAAAGAGGAAAATCTGAAGTTCCACTAGAGATAGGAGAGGATATGACTACTAAACTGCTCACCCAGCTGCCCCCTCATTCATATGAGACATCACAGAGGCAGATGTTTGGGCACAAGTTTGGGTCTTAAGCAAAGTTGGCTGACCTTTAATTAGAAACACAGTATGGAGATAATTTCTTTCAGCTTGGATTTCCCTGGAAAGTTTTATAGTCCAACTATGGCCCACTTGCTCTTTAATACTTGTTTTCACCCCAAACTGCCAACAAAGTTATTTTGGGAAACATCTGACCTTTTCCACTCAATGAAATCAAAATGAAGAAAATACATTATTGCTTCATTTAATTAAAAGAAAGCATTGACAGGAAGTTCAAGGACACTTAGTGGGGGGTTTGAACCTATAAATTTGTGGGGGATTTTTTTAAAACAACCATGCTGTCCACCAAAAACATACTCAACCTCATGCATCCTTTTTCAGAGAAATTGAAGCTCTTTAAGACATTTAGGCTTCCTTATGATCTTAATAAATCTCCATTTCATTAAGTAACCTGTTCTCAATGTGCACCACTGATAAAATAATAAATCACTGACCCTAATAAGCTGTTTATCTTCTAATGTGTTTAATTAATTCAAAATCAGTAGAGTATTTTACTTGAATTTCTTTGATAGTTTCTTTACTCCTCTGTGACTAAACAACTCTGGGGTTGTGTATATAACTTAACCTTGTGAATGTCACCTTGGATTATGGGAAACAACGATTAACACTTTTCTGAAGGATTATTGACAGTTAATGGAGCAGAAACGTGTTTAAGAATGACACGTTGATTAAAAGCTTCCAAAATCATAAGAGGTTGGATTCACAGGGTAACTCAAAAATTAGAGAGGCACCAATTTTGAAAGTTAGGGCTGATACTGATGTTCAACACAAGAATTTTGCTGTTGCTGTTACTGATATTGATTCCCATCACTTCTTTTGGTGTAATACTTCTAATGCCAACATTTTTTGTCTCTTCTTTGACCATGAACATAAATCAGGGTATTTCCAACAGGTCAGTTCTTCTGCACTGTGAAAAAATTCTCAACTAATCTAGTAGTTAGGATTATCAGATGTTGGCATAAAATTGATTAGACACAACAGATAAACATCGGTAACTGATATCTGTTCATTCCACGTGATTCAGCCTGTAAGTTGTTTGCAATCATGTGATCCCGAATGCTTGTTGGGGGTCAGAAAGTGGGGGTAGTCATTAGGAATGTATGGAAAAAGAGGAAAGTTAGTACTTTAAAGCTCTAAATTGACCTGTACATTGCAGTTACCATTAGAAAATTTCTATATCATTGAGTACGATCCCTATACTTTACAAAAAAGTGTTTTTCCCCCAGTTTAACTGATTTACCTGCTGTGGAGGCGATCAATTTTGCAAATATGCAGACCTTCTAGTGTCTAGCATTGTCTAGCCTGGTGAAAGGGAGACAAGAGCCTAGAGCTGTGTCCCTTTAACATGAAAAAAAATCCTAACTTTGTCACAAACATGCCTTTAACAGAAATGGTGAAACACTATCCTTGCGGGGTAAGTGACCGAGTAATAATGTGCTGTTCATGAATTAACCTGTTCTACAAAACGTCTCTTTTATGTTAGCCACTGTAGCTAGCTCCTATTTGAATTTCAGGTTCCTTACTTCTATCCTTTGTTGTTCAATCCAAATCTAAAAAGTCAAACTGTAAAAAAATTTGGAGCTGATTGGGAGCCAAACATCCAGCTCTACCAAGCTGAGCCAGATGATCTGGCTTTCTTGAAATAGACGGATTTCCCATCACAGCGATCGAGACTTAATGAACATCAGTTGAGGAAACACAGATAAGATCAGAGTTTAATGTGCTGTTTCATTAGCTTTAGCTAATGCTAACATAGCTACTCTAGCTATTTGATGACATTACTACAAAGCCAGTGCAGAAAACTTAGCTTTAAAACCCTTAAGCAAACGTAGCTAAAGCTTACTTGGCTATGCAGATAAGGGCTGCTTTGAGAGCGTCATTTTAGCTAAAGTGCTACCTGGCCGACAAAGCTACCTAAGCTATGCTTGCTGCATCTGTGTTTCCATGTAGCTTTTCAGTTCGCAGACTGTTAATTTGGTTTTATTAAAGGGATACTTCAACATTTTGGCAAATTCACCCACTGCCATAACTCCTATAGTCTTAGTAATAGGTTCATTTCCTTTAGTTGCAGGCTGCATCTGTGTTTCTAGATCTGGGGGGACTGATATACCAGCTGCACAGCTAACGCTGTGGAAGCAGACAGAATTTTTGCTTTACCTCATCAAACTCATCAAATACACAATCCAACAACTCCAAAACGCTCTCGTGGACAAGTTGCGACCTGCACATTCACCAAGCTATGAAATAATAACGTATAATTATGTAACGTTGTGACACATGAAGCGAATACTCTGAACTATTTCTTGAATAAACCACTGGGTGGAGTGACACAGTGCAGCAGCCATGTCTAGAGTGTAGTTCCGGCTTTGCATTTAACTTTAAAACATCTCCGTCTCGTAATGTTCCATGATTATTTCATAGCGTGGTGAATGTGCAGGTCACAACTTGTCCACAAGACAGTTTAGAGTTGTTGGATTGTGTATTTGATGAGTTTAATGAAGGGAAGCAAAAAGATTCCGCCTGCTTCCATAGCGTTAGCTGTGCAGCTGGTATATTGGTCCCCCCAGATCTAGAAACAGCTAGGACAACTAAAGAAAATGAACCTATTACTAAGACTATAGGAATTATGGCAATGGGAGAATTTGCCAAAATGTTGAAGTATCCCTTTAAATAGTTTGTGGTCAGGTTTTGCAGGTTATGTTTTTCTTTTTGGTAACCCTTACCTTAACCCTTGCCCTAACCCTAAACAGAAGTTTGATCTGATTTTATTTTGAAGACGTTAGCGTGTATTTCCATTTGAGATATATGGCGTCCCATATGAGCAATCTGTGAGAGTGGCTGTCAGAAATTAACCGTCTGTGGCCAGACTGTCTTAGAGATGTTGGCACATCTTGACAGAACATTATACTGACATTTTGCCTCTCCCCTACTCAATACAGTGAAACGTCAAAGCTAAAACTGATGTTGAACATCAAACATTAAGTTTCTGGAAGCCAGCAGATGCCAAGGGAACGAACACCTGCAATTTGAACTAAAACTGGTACAAAGGTTAAGCTAAAATAAGATCAAAACTGCATCAGTTTCCCTCACACATAGAAAGAACTGAGTGAGAGAAAAGCCCTCAGTCTCCCATAGCCCCCCCACCCCCCCACCCCCCATATATCCCCCCCTAGTCTGACAATACTCTATTGTCTCTGCAAGGGCCAAATTTAGATGATCACAATGCTCCGCAAGACCAGAGAAAACAATACAAAGTCAGAAAGTCCAACATAAACAGAACAGGAACTCACACACTCACACACAGTCCTAGAGGGGAGTGGTGCTCTGCAGCTGCATCATCTCGATCCACAGGCATTCTGAGCTAAAGGAGATTTCTCCAGCAGCTGTGAGAGTGTGTAGTATCTCTCGTCCAGCAGCTGTGATTTCCTGTCTTAGTTGTTGACAGAAGCTTTACTTCACTCCTTCCTGATCTTGACTCTCCTCCATCCTCTACCTCCTCTTGCTCCTACTTTTCCATTTCCCTCCATCCTGCTGGTGTTTCACTTTCTGTCCCAGCTTCTGTCTTCCTCTATCTCTTTTTTATTTACCAGTGAATGAACAAGAAGTTTCTCAGACTATTGTTGCTCGGATCAAAGAGGGCTTTGCTTTTCAAGGAAACGTGCTAAAAGCAACACAATTTAATCGATGTCTGTGCAAACAGAGTTAAAAGGAGCGGGCTAATGGAGTTTCTGGCTGGGTCTAACTTTAACCAGACAGTCAAGGCCATCCACTAATTTTCTCTCTCTGTTATACTCTGTGTAAATCTATCTCTCTCTATCACTTTCTCTCTTCTCTCAGGGGGCACCCAAGGGTTCAGAGGCTGAGAATCAGCTGTTCTGGAGGCTTGTGGTCGGTCTCACCACAGAGGGATCTTTGTACACCCCCCATACCACACAGAAATACTGGCGGCACAGATTTCTTCGAAGCCTTTTCCTCTTAATGGATGGACACATGGATTATTTATTTGTTTCTTACATATACTCTGTCCTATATTAAGCAAAAATACAGTCATATACATTCTGAAAATGTTTTTGTGAGCTTTTACATTTTTGTTTTTCCTCAGACAGGCTTCCTGTATGAAGAAGGTCGGTCATGAGACCTTGAGGCATGCGACTCTAATTTGAACTGATTTGGTGTGTTGGTTGCAGCTAAGAACAAATATGCTCACTGCTGCTGCTGTTTATCTCACCACAAAATGTTTATGGGCGGCAGGGTGACAGAGAAATCATACTTTTCTCCTCCTGACTTGAGGCTTTCACTCCCATCCATTACACATCCAACCCATCAATCACAACAATCCATGGCTTACCTCCTCCCTAACTCGCCTTTTAATCTTTTGCAAAAAATAAAAAAAATTGTGGCAACACTGAACTGACTTGGGCTTTTCTTCCATGAACGTTTATCCATTTTTGACACTACATAATTTCAAATAACACAATCTCCATTATTTGTATGGCTTATTGTGTCAAAAAAGTCCAATCTTGAGCCATATTTCAACCAAAAGAAAGCGCAAAAGTGGTCCATGTAAATTTGTTGGTCAGTTCAACTGGATTATGGGTCATAATTGAGATGTGATACTTTCAAATTGTTCCTGCATTTGGACAATCACACCTACATCTAAACTGAACACATCTGAGTTTTCTCTACTTTTTGGCAATCAAAAACAAGAAATGCCCTCATTTCTTGTGGTATCTAGGACTTTTATTTTGTAGTTGCTCCATTAAAACACAGCCCAAGTTCCAATGTTTCCTAAAAGCAGATGATTAAGGGAAAAGGGATCATTTCAGATACACAAAGTGGCACCAACATATGCCTTTTAAGCCTCCAAACTGTCTAAAGCTGACATTTTGTCCTCAGGTTCCTGCCTCCCCCTCACTTCCAGAGATGGATCTCACATTCTCTCTTCCACTCCTTTCTTCTCTTCTCTCCCTCCCTCCCTTTTAACTCCTCTGCCTCTCTCCGTTCCTTCTCCAGACACCCGTCCTCTTCAGGCTGAGGTCAGATGTCAAGTCTTGGCGGCCCCAGCAACTCCCTCTAAAACAAAAGTCTGCTTCAGATCCAGCATCCTGTAATTCATATTTTTTCATGACAACAGTAGATTGGTGTCACTGTTTGGCCCCGGGGAAAGCGTTCAGTTAAAAAGTCCCCTCCAGAGCCAAAGTGGAGATCTTTAAAAAGAAACAGCTGGGGAGGAAGAGTCCTGAATTCTCTCTTTTTCCACATTCTTTGAGTATCTTATCACTTTCTTTAGATAGTAAATAGTGTGGAGACACAAGGAGCAGAGGACCAGACATGTGGCACAGCAGGAGTTTGATCTAACAACCAGACTGTTGTGCTGCAGATCACCAGGTATGGAGCCTTTCAGACTTCAGTGTGACCGTGGAAAAACACTCTGCATTGCTACCTTAAAGAGGGGGTATTATGCCTTTTTTCAAGGCTTTACACCATCTCTCTGATACCCACGTAGTACCTTCACATGGTTTACAGCTCAAAAACTCCTCATGTTTCCCACACTGGCATCCTGAAAAACCCTTATTTTAACCTCCATCTGAAACGCTTTGTTTTCACTGCTGTCTCTTTACCCCCCCCCCCGACCTGCTTTCCTCTGATTGGCCGATTTTTCTGGAGGCTGGCCAGCGGCAAGACTCAATATTTTGTGCCTGCCCCCTCCAATGTGGCTATGTTGCTGAGCTAGTACTTGTAAACTTCGTATGAACTGGTCTGACTGAGTAAAATATGGTGAATTTTGATATACGTCTGTACGTGTTAGACCCAGAGACCCTGATAGTTTGGGGAGAGAGAGAGGGGGAAGAAAACCAGCAGCAGCCAAGGATAGAGCAGGATGTATCTGTTTGGTAAGTATTACTGTGTTACTAAATGGCTAAATGGCTAAAAGGCCTTGTGGGGGTGGTCTGTTCTGCTTTGCTAGCAGCACGGAGGAACCAGTCAGGAGATCCTACTGCGATGACCTCATCAGTTTGCTCCATCGAAATCTCATCTCAGGAAGATCTCAGAGAGATTCCCAATGAACCGTTTACATCAGTTTACAATCTAATTCCAAGATTACTGCCGCATACGTTTACGTTGCGGTTTGAAAATTTGCATACATGAAGTATGGACACCCAACATTGTGACTTTATATTTATGTTTTAAAAATTGTTAAAGTATAATACCCCCTCTTCAAAACCTTTTTATGTAGATTTGTAAAAGGGCATCTACTTGATGGAACATTCTAACTTTTCTGGACAATATACCAACACTCCTCAGTCTACACATCTCACAAATTTACCCTTCTGACTGACAGACAATGAGATTTGACATTTGTGCGTATTTTTGGTTTTTCACTCTCTACTGTATCCAGAAGTTATTTTCGATGTTTCCCACTACAAAAGATTGTTGTATCATCAGCAAATAAAATACACTTGAGTGACTTAGAAACAAACATAAATCATTTATACACAATATGAACAACAACGCTCCAAGCACTGAACCCTGCGGCACCCCACACGTAACTTTTAAAAGGTTTGAGTTTGTATTATTGATTTGGACAAATAGGTGCCTGTCCTCCAAATAGCTGCTTAACCAATCATGACCTAGTCCTCGGTGTCTGGTGTTGAGCCCACTCACAATCACATCATCCATTCTTGTGTATTGTTCTAGTTCATCAACTTCTCTCTCCAAAAGACAGATTTTCTTGTCTTTTTCTGTTATTTATTTCTGTAACTCACACACTTCCTCCATTAGTCCAAGCAGTCTTGTCTGTTGCTTTGCCACTTTTGTTATTTCCTCCAACATGAAATTTAGAGACTGTTTAATCTCCTCCATGTCCTCGCCTTGGGGCTTCTTAGGCAACATTTGGCAAAGAATTCAAAATAAGTTTTTTGGTTTATCCAAAAGTTTACAGACAAACCTGTCGCTATTAGGACAGAAAATGCTGACTCACGACTGAGGAGCCATCCATGCTAATATCTTCCGGCATAACAGCACTGGCCTCTTGTTGTTGCTGCTTGCTCACGTCACGACTCTGCTTCGCCCGAAAGTAGTGCCCTTTGTCGCTAATTGGTCCTGTCACTTTCTAACCGGACCCAAACGGTTGGCAAGATGGATTCGCCAGTGAGAAACAAAGAAACGGGTGTATCCATCTGGTTTGCAAGGTTATGTTATCTATACATTAACTTAGTTTCTTCCTTCCACCAGACTGCACAGGTGCATGCAAAGGCCTGCTGTTTCCATATTTCAACTGAAGCTACAAAAAACTACAACAGAAAAAAAGAATTCATGGAGGCATTTTCCTGTCCTTTCAAACTTCTCTCAAAATTAACCAGCTGAAGAGTTTTGAACTTCCTGACTGTGGGAGAGGATGGAAGAGGGGGCAGGGTGGAGGATCACAGGGTGAGGAGGAGAAGGAAAAGGGAAAAGGAAGTGCAGGAGAACCATGGTTGAGGTCAAGGCTTATGGCAGTTGTTAAACAGGCAACTTATATTCCAGTGTGCACAAAGGTAGCCTATGGCATACAAACATGACTGCAGATTCTATGAAACTTAGCCCCTGTTGTTCTTTT
Organism: Cheilinus undulatus; assembly: GCF_018320785.1. NCBI lineage: Eukaryota > Metazoa > Chordata > Actinopteri > Labriformes > Labridae > Cheilinus > Cheilinus undulatus. The sequence goes on along the minus strand of NC_054876.1, from coordinate 23,802,859 downwards.
TCTCTTTGGTTTTTACTACTTTAATGTCTTTTTTTATTGCAGAAGATTTTATTTTGCCTGGGATAAAAGCGCTCTTTCAATGATAAGAGAATTTTTCTCAAGTGAACAGCTGCACATGATTAAGCACCAACAACAGTTTGGTTATTCTAAATTCTGAAGGTCCTTTATATTGGAGAAAAACACATATCAGAATAATATGCCATACTTTTGAAAGTTCCTTATTAACTAAGTGATGTTTTTTGCACCTTGGTTCAATATGATAGCATACTGGGAAACACACATTACAAATCTCAACAGCTGGATTGGGACCCAAAAGTGGGCCATTTACAGTAAGTTGCAAATGTACACAAGGCAAACAAAGTTTAAAAAGTGCTTTTAAAACATTTTTTCTTTGCTCCATCAATCTTTTTTGTAACGTGAGGTCCAAACAGGCACATTTTGATCTAACATATCTGAATGGTAGAAAAAAAGTTGTTAGTCATGTTGTTCCTGGGTAGGCTGAACAGTTACACACTTTAGGCTTTGACATACATGATAACTATGATTAAGATCATGATACAGAGCTGCCTCAACACAGTTTAGAGGCCGTGGCCTTGAGATTCTGAGTGAAAGGGCAACATCTGACTGATTATTTTGACTATAATAAACATAAAATCCCTTTTAGTTTGCATTTAAGGGAACCAGCACTTTACCAGAGTAACTTTCCAAAATAACTGACCCATTGGTCTAGCTCTAGGCATATTACCTGTACTTGAAGACCTGAGCAAAGGAGTATGAATGAATGCTTTCCTCTGACTAACTGTTTCCCAGTAGTCATTCTCCCTGCCAGATTTTCAAGAGCTTCATCACCTGGTGTCACATAATGCAGCTTCCTGTTTGCAGCTCTGTAGCCTGAAGGCTGTGTAACAGAGCGGCGATTGAGCTGCTGCCTCCCGCTGCATCTTCACTTCCAGCGGAGCGGCTTCCAACAAGGCACTTCCTTGTTGTTGGTATCAGATTGCATCACTGTACCTGAGTGAGGAGGACTGCGCCTTCACCCACACACAGCGCACCATCCGGCGTGAAGGTGTATGACATCACTCTTCCGTTACTACGGCCGTTAACCCGGAGCGGGCACGAGTCATGCACGGTTTCCCCATTACAAATATTCCTTTCCGTCTTTCTTTTGTTCATAAAGGCTACAAACATAAGGAGAAGGACTGTTGTAGTAAACGTCGAGCTATTTGCTCAGTTTTATGACGGCTGTCCAGCAAGAGGGATATTTTTGTGTACTCGGGCCGTTTGAAGTAGTTGTAGCAGTTCTTGCATAGAGAGGACACAACTTCCCATGTATATTTAGCGATATCAAAGTTACAGTAAAGTTACGGTGTATCTTCTGTCATAAAAACGAACACGTGATATTGAAATAAATTCATACTCACCACTTTGGCGTTTGGAGTCCATGTCATGCAAGTTATAAACACGTTGCTTATTTCCGCTGTTAATCCCTGAGTTGTTCCATTCAAAAGCGACGGTTACTTTAGGCGTGTTCACCACAGATGCAGCCGAGCTCTGTAAGCCTCTGTGCGGCCAAGTGAGTCAGAGGGGCCGCTACAGTTTGTAGTTTGACTCGGCAGTCGCTGGTTCGCCATCCACAGCTCCACTAGGTCCTAGTGCTAGTCGGAGAATCTCTTGTCACTGTATTTTGAGCACTCAAGGGTCAGAGAGAGTTTTAATCCCTTTTATTTGTCGACTTTGTCCTTTACAAATGCAAACAACGACCCCGATTGCATCGGTCAGTAAAGTTGATTTTTAAAAATGCAAAATAAGCCTCTTCTGCAGACGCTTTCAACAGATTACACATACATTTTACCCAAACACTTAAATCCTTGTGGCTTTAGCTAATGGTTAAAACCAGCTTACTCTTAAATCCCTTTGGTTCTAGCTACCTTTTGTGAACCCCCTTACATGGCTTTTGTGAAATCCAGGCTATAGCTGTATACTCTTTTATCAGGAGCCTGATACAGGAGCCTGATAGGAGCTTTAACACATGAATTAATTCAAACATTGAGCCAATACTTTCAGTACATTTTCAACATCTTTATCAATAGATTCGTTGCTGATGACATCATGCAGCAGCAGAGAACTCCTGGTGGGGGGCAAGAAGTGATTTCTGCATATGGGAACTATCAAAAAGGCCATGCTTTGAGTCATTTATGACTGTGCCCCCATGGAGCTTTCAGGATCAGACTGCAAACCATTTTTTTCTTCTTCTTTTTGGCTGATTAGCCATTTTACTTTAGCTTTTAACTTCAACAGATAGCTTGTTAATTTTGGCTATGTCAACTATTAATCCTTAAGTTTTTACTTTCATTATTAACCCCCTTACCTTATATTCCACATACTAGGCCTATCATTTTTAGTAAAAGAAAAAAAACTACAACTTTGTTTTTCAGTAACTTAATGTTATTTTAACTGAACCCAGTGAAAAAGTGAATCATTTGAACTGTTAATTTTGCAACAGTTCAAAATACGAAATAAGGTGATTTTAGGTTGTAGATCCTTTATTTGAGTTTCCTGTGTTCTAAACATATAAGTTTACATGCCCAGTAGCTATGTTTGTTAATTTGCTGGTCTGTTCTGCTCCCTACCACTGAAGCCAATGATTGTTTTGTGTAGCTCTGTTATAGATATGGGTTGATCTGACTGGTGAAAGTGGGAGCTTTGAGAGAAGTCAGATGAAATTCTACATCAAATTATACTACAGTTCAGAATTATATTACAGGCTGGTCAGTTATTTCGAGATAATTTGGAAAAACCATTACCATTGATTTCTCCTACCATCATGTAATGTCTTCTGAAATTATATTAATAAGAGAATGAATAATTCAACAGTGATGCCTGAATAATTTATTCAGAAGTTGTAGGGACTGACATGAGTTTGCATATTGTAGATGTTTAAGTTAAAAACGTAAGCACATACACACCTGGTGGTTTCAGTTCTTTAAGCAGCAGGACACAGTAATGCACCTATTATATCCAGAAACAGATGAGTTAGTTTTAAACCATTAAGCTCAGACTTAAACCGTTTCTTCCAACATGTTTCACACTATTTAAGTCACAAGTCAACCCTTCATTAAATAGTCTCATAGAGTTCTTTTTGAATCTCACTCTCTTACTTTCCTTCTTTTCTCCATCATTTTCTCTCCTTCCCAGCTTCCTGGTAACTATTATAACTTCATGGTATCACCTTTACTCTGAGAGGTTCTGAATATTCTTTCTCATTAATCTGCTGTAATCACACACATGCACGTGTGCATGTGCACACACAGATATATGAGTCTGGATAAAGCTTAATCCAGCACTTCGTGGGTGCAGCTGCAAGTTGATGTAACTCTAAGTTCTTTAAATAAACAAGGGCAACATAAATATCTTAAATTGTGAATAGCAATAAAAACTGATTTTTAGACTTAACAAACATACCTCAGCTCAGAACAATGTCACATTGCATTTTAAAGACCATGTCAGTGAAATTAGCCTCTGCTCATGATTTACAAACAAAAACTCTAAACAGTGATATGGCTTCAGAAAAAAAACTGACATCAAAATTCTACACATGCCTGTATTATAAAAAGAAGAAAAGCTTTGGATATCTTTATCAATACATTACAAAACACCACATGTGCCATGACCAAAACCCTAATGTCAAGGATCATCATACTCTTGTCCACCTAGCTTGTGTTTGTGAGACAAAACTGGACTCCTTTTACCATCAGCAACATGTCAGTCTGTCTTTCAGGCAGCTAAATCTCTTTCCAAAATAGTCTCTGTCACCTTCAGCATGAATTGATGTTTGACTCATGGCAGCAGACCTTCAATCTGCTATCAAGCGCTTCAGCTTTAACTCCACCTGCCCTGCCGATTCCCCTGCAAATATACTGCCATCTGCTGGTTGAAGACAGAGAATCAGCCAACTAATCCCTCTGCTCATGATCCTTTAGTCTGCTCCAGCTCCAGTGATGCTCATCTGCCCTCTCACCAAGTCTTCTGATCCCCTCCCAGTTCCTCTTCCTCTTAATTTAGTCTCTCTCCCTTTAGGTCTGTTGGGTTACTCTGTACGTATTGCTTAAGAAGTCAGAGTGCACATGAGTTGAATCACACTGAGATCAGGATGCCAACAATTTGCCATTTTGAACCCAAAGGAGTAAAGACTTTTACAAAAGCCAGTTCCTCTCCATCAGAGAGAGAAAGTCAATCATGGGTCGCCTGGCTTTTCTGGAGGCAGGAGGCGGAGCTGCACTGAGTTAGACACCTCTTGTGACTTAAGTTTCTCAGAAGAGTCGGACCTGTTTCTTCAGTTCGTTCTTCTTCCACTGAGCGAGATGATCAAAGGCAGACATGGACATGCCAAAGACTCGGTAGAACTCCTCAGGTGAGAGGTGACGCTGGGGAAAAAGAGGGGACGGAGCAATTTCAATGACTGAAGGCAGTGACTGCTACTTTCTGATGAGCCTACAAAAAAACAGGACAAAGAATCCTTGCCTGTCTCAGAAACATAAGTAAACACTTAACAGCCGCACATCCAGCCTCATTTTGAATACACTTTGAGAACCCTTACTTTACCGCTGGTGGCCTTCGTCATATTGTAATTTCATTTGGCCCAATGCATTTTTTTCAAGCCTATTACCTACTAAAATGTTCTAAATTTTGACACTTCAGTTCTTTCCAACAACGTAATTTAAAAGAAACTATCCAAATATTGTAATGATCAACAGTATTGAAAAATAATGAAACTTGAAAAATCTTAAGCTATATTTTTTATTATGAAAAGCTGCCTCAGGGAAAGACAGAGGGAAAACAGTTTGTAAATTGTAACTTGTCTGTGCAATGTAGACAGTGAAAATGAGCTTTCTTGAAAATGTTCTGTAATTTAAAACAAGATATTGTTGATAATTGAACCTCAATTTATACAAAATGTATATCATTTGTGTATTTCTTGGTTAGAACCATGGCTAAATATCTGACCACTTTCATGAATATCTTTAAATTTTCTTACTTTTATAGTACACTTGAGAAGTTACTATCAGTGTTTTAGATTTTTTTTCAGGTACATACAGTGCCTATATAAAGTATTCACCCCCTTGGACTTTTTACCATTTTACTGAATTTATTTATTTACAGAATGGAAATAAAGGCAGTGAATATTTCATACATTTTTAATGTTGGTTTTTAGCGCTTAAACAAGAATCACAGCATCATACTCAAGCTTTTATCTTTTCCAGCTGTGTTTTTATAACACTTAGGGTTGTCTTGGTGTGGTCTGATTAACACTTATTCAGGTACATGTAAAAAAGTAAAGTCCTGTAGGAGTTTACCTCCAGTCTGGCTCGGTCGACATCACCTGGGAGACGCTGCTGCTTTCTGACTGACACCACTAGGGCTTCATAGGGGTAGATCTAATGCACAAAACAAGAAAAAAAGCCTCAGAAATATTACTTCACATAAAATTGGTTTCCTTACTGCAGATGAGGGTGACTGAAATGTTTACATTCCTCTGTCACCCTCCAGTGGCCAAAAATAGCGTTGATCGTAATACCAGGGCTAAGATTTACCATTTGAACAGAGGAATTTGCTTATCACAGTTGTTGCTTAAGTTTCCCCTACAAACAGATGTAGCTCATTTTTTAGGTATTAAAATATATTTCTTTAATTGTTTATGTATTTTTAAAGAAGGTTTAGCGGTAAGTGTAAATAAAACAGTAGGGGAAAATAGGAAAAAGAACAATAAGGAACAAATATTGTCCTTTGAATGTTTCACAGCCCGGTAAAATATTTACAATTTTCTGTTATATTTTTTTTTTATTTTTTCTCTGGGAGAATATGTCTTGTCTCTCTCTTGTCTCACAAACCCTGTGTGGCATTACCCTTTCTGCCTGTTTGTTTGTTTCACTTTCCTGTCAATACAATGAGTCAGACTGCTTCACAACCATCACTGAGAGGAGTGGGTGTTACTGAGTGAGATGAATTCACCATTCAGCAGGAACTTTAAACAGACAGCACATCATCCTAATCTATAATCCATTGATCCAGACCTTTCAGCCTTGGCTCAGTAGCAGTTGCTGGTATCTTACCTTGTATTCTGAAAGAAAGGAGAAAATACCGTATCACTGAAGCTGGCCTGGGTTCCATTAATAAATACACTGACTGTTGAGCATCAGGAGGGGAGGGAAATCAGAAACAAAGAGAAAACCCTGGGTATAAGCAGATTTGAGCTTTACAATAGGCTTACCTCTGATCTGCCAATTAACTGCATTGTTGCTGTCATACTGGTAATAATCTGTACCCACACTCCCAGGCTGCAAGAACAGAACAAGAGCTGTTAAGCACACATCGACTGTGAAGATGTGTTTCACACTGATATAAAAGGAGAAGATCAAACTAACTACACAGAAGGCTATAAATATTCAATGATATAAAGCGTACCACTTATCAATATCAGGATCTTTCCTGCTGGCCCAAGAAAGTAGATGTTTACAACTACGTCTTTACAGGCTCTCTGGTCAGTGAAGGACTTTGCCATAGCTCACAGTAAAGTGAGTGGCCATGCCAATGTTAGTCTCTCTCTCACACAACCACTCATTACTACTCACCCTGTTTATTCCATTTCTGCCATAGCCTGGCAACGAGGATGATTTGGCAATGTACGAGTCTGACAGAAAGAAATATAAACAAACAGCCATTAACAAGCACACAAATTATGCAAAGCACCAGCAGAGGAGGTAGAACAGCTAAACTGCAAGCAAAAGTAACAGGGACATTGATAAAAAAAATTGTACTGTTACAGCTTAAAACACTTTTGTTACAAATCTCATCTTTTAAAGACTTAAAAGCTCATGCGATCGGCTGAAAATTGACACATTTTGTTATTTCTTTGTACATCTTGTAAAAATGACCTTTTAAAAAGTAATTTTGAATGAGATCACCTGAAAACTTAAGAAGAACAGTGCTTGTTTATTGGAACTAAACATCTGAATAGTGAACAGGACCCCAGCCAAACAGTACTTCTATCAGCCCAAGGTTAGGACTTATAGGCAAAGTCTGATGCCATGTAAAACTTACAGTGCCCATAAAAATTATTCACCCCTTAGATATTTTACCCATTTATTGATCTTATAAATCAATCATGGTCAATATAATTTGGCTTTTTGACAAAAAAAATATTACATAAACCATCTTTAATGACAAAGTGTAAACAGATTTCCACAATCTACCATCAGTTAAACAAAAATATGAAAGGTAAAATAACTGACTGCATAAATACTCAAGTGACTGACCTAATCTAACAGAGGTCCAGCAAACTGGTGCTAAAACTGGTGATAAAATGAGCATCACAAAGAAGAGTCATACAAACAGCTGGATTTGGATGGTACACTGAGGAAAAGGGTGGGGGCTGAGGAATAAGTGGTGCGCTTTGTTTTGGTCTGAGACTAGGGCTAAAGTGGGACATCTACTAAACATCTAATCTAAATGTAGCATATTTTATTTTGAGTAAGTCATATTGTCAACATAATATCAGGGGATATAGCTTTCAGCTGGAATTCATTTGCATTTGTTTACTTAAAGCTGCATTTACTTTTAAAATGTATGTGCAGAAACTGTCTTTACTGTCTGTATAAGGACAGTGAAGAAAAAGATACAGGAAAATGTTTGCATTAACTTTCAGTCAAAAATCATACACATTAGTGGTTTGTATGAACATGTGCAGTATATGTGTAACTTTAGTTAAATGAACATAAAGGGATAAGGACAAACACTAAACTGAGACAGTTTATAGTAAGGAAATAAAAAAGGCCAGCTGTTGGGGGACATTAATAAAACATCAGCTATGTGAGATACGCCCCCCACAGATTCAACATACACTCAAACCACCATGAAGACCTACACATTGTATGAAATATGAAGCAGTATGGGCACAGGCAGCATCAGGCCACCCTTGTTAAAAATGCATGTGTGTGTGGCACTACACTTTGTAATATTAATGGACTGTGGGTTGCCTTATTAAATATGCTGAGATATGACCCATAATGTATAGATGTTATTTTACCATAGCTTTAAGTCAGCGATGATAACAGTTATGTGAATTCAGCAGAGTTTTACATTGACTAGGAGGTGCTAGTATCTCACAATTAGTGAAATGGGGATCACATTAGTGCTGTGAATATGTCTCAAGTGATTACAGTATAAAGGCCTTTTTCTGGAGGGTCAAGTCAGCGGCTAATCAGTATTCCTGACTAACATTACACCATGAAAACAAAAGAACACTCCAAGCAACTCAGAGAAAATGTTTCTGAAAAGTATAAGGCAAGGGATGGCTACAAAAACATTTCCAAGTCCCTTAACATTCCCCAGAGTTCAGTAAAATCTAGCATCAAGAAATGGAAGGAATATGGCACATGTGTAAATTTGCCTAGATCAGGCCATCCCCACAAACTGAGTGACTGTACAAAAGGGAGACCAGTGAGAGCGGCCACCAAGACACCGACGACTACTCTGAAGGAGTTTCAAGCCTTAGCAGCTGAGATGGGAGAGACTCTGCATCACACAGTTGTTACCATGGACCTGGACCAGGAAAGGCTTTATGGGAAAGTTGGAAAGAGAAAGTCAAAAATCATATCAAATCTCTGCAAGAGTTCACCAAAATGCATGTCGTTAGGAGTCCATGGTCATAACGATAAAAGTTATTTGGTCTGATGAGACCAAAATGGTTCTTTTTGGCTATCAGACAAAACACTATGTTTGGCAAACACTAAACACTACACATCACCACAAACACATGGTGTGTTTGCAGCATCATGCTGTGGGGATGCATCTTGGCAGCTGGCCCTAGATGGCTTGTAAAGGTAGAGGGTAAAATGAATGCGAAAAAATATAGGAAAATCCTGGAGGACAATCTTATTCAGTCTGAAAGAGAACAATGACTTGGGAGAAGATTTGTTTTCCAGCAAGACAATGACCTGAAGCATACAGTAAAAGCTACACAGAAATGGTTTACAGACAACAAGGTAAATGTTCTGGACTGGCTGAGTTAAAGCCCAGATCTCATTCCAATAAAAAAAGATATGGCTGGACTTGTAGCAGTTTTGCAAAGAAGAATGTGGTGAAATTTTCAGTGTCCAGACGTGCAGGCATGATTGAGACCTATCCACACAGACCCAGTGCTCTGACTGTAGCCATAGGTGCATCTACTAAATACTGACTTAAAGTGAGTGAATATTTATGCAGTCACTTATTTTACTTTACTTAGTTTTATTTAATTGACATTGCTTTATAGAAATATGATTTCACGTTCACATTGAAGAGTTTTTTTCCCCAATTTTTTGTTAAACAGGCCAGATTATATTGACTATGACAGATTTATAGTCAACAGATTATTATTCAATATCAACCAATGAAAGGGTAAAACATACAGGGGGTAAACACTTTTGACAGGCACTGTGTATGTTTTAAAGTAAAACCATAACCATTTAGTTAACTAAAAAATACTTTAATAAAAAACAGTAAAAACAATATAATGGTTGGGCATGTAGAGTGCTACAGGTTTGGTGTATGTGAAAGGACTGAATAGAAACTTCTAAATTATGAGGAAAACTACGATTTGAAAAATAAACTATGGCTGACTACCTACAGCTGAGCTGCTCTACGAGAATAAGTCACATTTAAGAACATCTCCCTTACAGTTGCTTTTATATAACCAAATGATTTCATCTCTCCTTTGATGCCTGTTTCTGAGGGAAACCATTTGTCATATTTAGAACAAAAATTCAAGTGAACGGCTCCCCTGTCCAGTAATTCAACTGCTCTGTAAAGCTCAAGGCAACTGGTGCATAAAATGCACCCATGTGACAAACTGCTGAGTGAAAATTGTAGCTCCAATAAAATACAAATTGGTAAAAATCAAGCTGACAGTGAGAGCATAATGTGCTGGTGTAATCTACTTATAGAAACAAATAAACACAGTTTTAATAGAAAATGCTAAACTCTTTAAACAAACCCCATTATAGGTCAATTGTTTAGAGGATTGTGGCTTCATCTGTGTTTCTCATCACCAGCCTGTTCCAGTAGTTATCACCAGTGCAACAACATGATTCTTTTTTTCTTTTTTGTTGGTATCCCTCCAGCATGGTCACAGCTCTCTTGTAACCATTGGTAACCACCAGCATCCTCTGGGACAGCTTAATCTGTCATATGCACTGATGCACTTGAAACAGCAGGGGGCAGTGTAGCTACACTGAGTTTCAGACTCTCCCTTATTTCTGCTCTCACTATCTTCACTCTCAACTTCATTACTAATTCTTCTAATGCTTTTTGCACTTCTCCCTCAGCCCCCTTTCTTGGCTGTCTTGCTCAAACCACGATCTCTCTTTTTCTTTTTTAATTCAGCCCAAATTACACCAAACACAGAGGCTGTCAAATAGTCTTAATGAAACAACATTATGCAGCAGAATTCTGCATGCAGGCTAGCTAAAAGATGCTCAACAATAATACGTTTTTCATCCATAAACATTTCTCTTTAATCAAGAAATTAGATTTGTGAGCAAAGTTTGCCTTGATGCCAAAAAATATAAACACCAAATCATTCCATTTAACAACTTTATCAATATACAAGTGCCGCCATACAATGACTGTGCAATTTAACCCTCAAAGCAAAGGTTTAAGCCGAGAGAACACAAACTGCATAAATAGTTCACAAAAGTGTGAGTAACTTGACATGCTCAAATACTTGTTCACAATGAAAAGTGTGTGAACGTGGTTTGTGGAACAGATGGCAGAGGGGTTGTGGTCAGTGATCCTGGATAAGTACTTCTGCTAAAGAAAAGCTGATAAACACAGGCGTAAGCTACAGACCCATTCATCTTCCCACCTGTAACCCACAGAAAAGAGGTGTGTGTGTCTGTGTGTGAGAGATGATAACATCTCCCTCTCTAAGATCTGCCTCCGTCACAGCAGAAGCATTTAGGATGAAGGGGATCAGAGGTAAAACAGCCTCGCTGTGTCCCCGTCCCTTTGAGATGACCCCAGAGATCAAAACACACTGATGACCACTCACTGCTGTCTGCACTGTGGAGCGACCTGGGAGCTGAGGGACAGTAAAGGCAGAGGGAGGGGGAGAGATAGGGGTAGACAGACCAAAGGAAATCACACAGGACAATGAATCATTATTACAATCTTGACATCCTTTAATAAAATGTCTAACAGAATGCTGCTGTCTGATTATAATTGAGTAATTAAGTAGTGGAATAAAAATGGTTACTTAATGAGATGCATCCCTTATAATAAGGCTTTAGAAAAAATTCCAGTAACAACATGGTGGTAAAATAGAGAACCATCAAACGTTTACCTAAAAACCATCTGAACAGAAGAAGAAGCAGAGCTAAGGCTGAAGCTAATAACAGTAGCTGCAATAATGACAGCTGCTTGAGATCATACGATTCTAAGAGTACTTTCATCACTTTAAATGTTATGGCTTTAATATTGGAAGGAAAAGTAGAAACAGCTTGATTTCCAGATAAAATGAGCATCACAAAGAAGAGAAGCTGGATTTGGTTGGTACACTGAGTAAAAGGGTGGGGACTGAGGAATAAGTGGTGTGCTTTGTTTTGGTCTGAGACTAGGGCTAAAGTGGGACATCTACTAAACATTTAATTTAAATGTAGCATATTTTATTTTGAGCAAGTCATATTGTCAACATAATATCAGGTGATAGAGCTTTCAGCTGGAATTCATTTGTTTTTGTTTACTTAAAGCTGCACTTACTTTTAAAAATGCATGTGCAGAAACTGAAACTCTGTATAATAACAGTAAAGAAAAACATAGAGGAAAATGTTTGCATTAACTTTCAGCCAAAAATCATACACATAAGTGTCTTGTATGAACATGTGCAGTATGTGTGTAACTTCAGTTAAATGAACATAAAGGGATAAGGACAAACACTAAACTGAGACAGTTTATAATAAGGAAATAAAGAAGGCCAGCTGTTGGGGGTCATTAATAAGACATCAGCTACGTGAGATATGCCCCCCACAGATTCAACATACACTCAAACCACCATGAAGACCTACACATAGTATGAAATATGAAGCAGTATGGGCACAGGCAGCATCAGGCCACCCTTGTTAAAAATGCATGTGTGTGTGGCACTACACTTTGTAATATTAATGGACTGTAGGCTGTCTTTATTAAATATGCTGAGATATGACCCATAATATATATTTTTTATTTTACCATAGCTTTAAGTCAGCGATGATAACAGTTATGTGAATTCAGCAGAGTTTTACATTGACTAGGAGGAGTTTGGCTGGTTTCAAACAGGGTGAAACTAATACAGATAACACTAAATGATCCACATATACAGGCCAGTCAAAAATTCACAATATTTCTATTCAGTAATTTTCAAGCAAGTGTCAAATAGTTCAAACATACCGAGTGACACCACTGACAGTTATAGAAACAAGAACAGGTGTTCTTTAAAAAATATATATTTGTTGGGGCTTGGCATTTATTAGCTAGCTGAAGAGAGACAGGAAACATGGGGAGAGAGAGCAGGGGAAGACATGCACCATCAGGCACCAAGACCAGGAATTGATGAAAGAGAATAAATGCCTCAACCAGTGCTTTGAGGACTATAACCTCAGAAAATGGGCATCTACTTCACCAACAGACCCAACCACAAACCCAGTGCAAAATATTTTTTTTAAAAATTGAAAACCAGAACTTGTCTGATACACTAGGAAAGATCATCAATGACTTTAAGTTATGGCTCTGTACTCACAGGTTGCTATTACTGCTACAAAGTGCAAAGGTTCTCACAGTAGCTTTAAGCTAAATTCTAAAATCTTCACAACGACATGTTGATTATGACAGTGATTTTCAAACAACTTTCGACCAAGGCATGCCTAAGGTCAAAGTAGAAGTAGAACCATTCTAGCAGCATCAACAAAGGCTGTTACAAGAAAATGGTAAAAGGAGGACCCCGGTCGGGCATTGCGGAAGAACTACATAATGTGGAGAAATGTACACATGCTTTAAGGCTTCAACGATATTCAAGCTCCTTAAAATAGAAACAGTGGACTGACTTTAAATCCCTTCACAAAATGTGAAGAAAATGGACTAGCATAATAGAGGCAAAATAGACTACTGTTCTCTGACACCATGCTTTGCTTTCTATCTTTGTTTTGTTGATACTGTAATAAAGGCATATAAAATCAAGGTTAATAACAAACAAGTAAATGAATAATTGGTCAACTAAATGATTCAGTGTTTTCATCCTCGGAGAATTAATTTGGCATTGTTTACCTGCAGGGCAATGCATGAACCATAGTGAATTTCAGATGCATTTAAAAGAGCCCTTGATTTCATTATTAAGAGAATAAAATGAACGGTTTAAAAAGCAACTGAAATGTTATGTTTCAACAGTGTTTAGCTTTGTTTAATACATTATGCTTTAAACAATAAGACAGGCCTTTAAGTCTGAATTGACCCTTGAACTGACAGGGAAATTAGTCAATCAAGACTCAAAATGCCTACTGACAACACAGTCTTTCTGTAACGCAGAAGAAAGAGACCTAAAGAAAACATTTAAGTATTTATCAGAATAAATCTCAATACACTCTTTAGTTTCTGAGATATTCAGTTAAAACCACAGATGTGCATTCCAAGAAAAAGGGGCAAAAAGATCACTTAAGTCGGGATGATTGGCATGAAATTCCTGCAAAGAGTTCTTGAGATTTTCAGTTGGGACCAAAACGATGAACCAGCTGACATCGCAGTCCCTACGCTTTGAGTGCTAGCGAGGCTTTAATCAGTTAAGGGAAATTAAATCTATTATTCAGTTAGAGTTTGTGTCACTTTTATGAAACTGTGGACAACTTAATTTGGAATAATCCTCATCTGAAGAATACACTGAGGTATATTTGATCTGAACGCACAAATATACCTCCGAGCATTTTTCTAATCAGTGTAATACCACATATAAACACTGTAAAGCTCCAGTGATTCTGCAGCACCAAACACCAACATCATCCACCTCTCTCAGTCTGACCAGGCACGTAGCTCATCTCCCTGCACCGCTCTCTGACCCTGATTTACCTCTCAGTTTCATGTCATACATCTTCTGTGAACAGCTCCAAATTGCTTCAGCTACTCTCCCTTTCCTTTTTTTTTTTTGAATTTAATTCACTCTCTATCTCGTCCCCTCTCTCTCTCGCTCTTCGTCTCTCCTGTTATAAAGCCCACTCTTTTATTCCTATCCAACCACCACCTAAACACTCCGTCTCTTTCTCTCACCAGGTCTCTCCATCTCTGTCTCAACCTCACATGTGCTGAATGCAATGAGGAGTGGAATCAATGGGAGAGTTAATACAGAAGTGGGGAACTCCCCCCACCATGGCTTGTTCAGCATCGTAAAGAATTTCTGCTCCTGTAAAGGTGAGTATTCATTCACCATCCTCTGATCTCTACCTCTAAAGCTCAGTCTCTCCCATAACCTCAGCTGAAATCTGATCCTTGTTTTGGTCTTTCTCCTTAATAAATATTAACCATATTTGTTAATCATTTTAAAAACAGGCCTACTAGAATTGTTCTTCTTTCTTACTGAAAACCCCTGACAGAAAGTCAACCAGCACAACACTAGCAATACATGCTAGCAATATCATAAAAAACAAGTACAGAGAGGAATAAAACCAGGTGCCAACCGTAAGTGTTGAAAAATGAAGCCAATGCAGATATGCAAAAAACAGCGATTCCTCAAGCCTCCACTTGAGGCCGAGGAGTCACATACAGTACACACCCCAAGTTTAAATGACAAAATTGAGCATGTTTACAGACGGGTTAAAAAAATCATGTACAGGATCGATTTCTAGATATAACTTGTTCATTTCGGTTTTGAGAACTAACAGGAGTTATTCATAATAGGGGACATGGCTAATAGGCACATTGTAGCTGTTTAAAGCCTGCCTAAGCTCTTTGCCTGTTGCTAGAATGACTGAAGAAATTATTTATATGGTGACTGACATGGATTGGCTTCAAAAGATGGCACCAGTAACTAAATGGTATAGTTACAACAAACATGGCACACATCCTCGACTTCAGACTTACAGCCGTTGAGGGATGTGAATCCCAGATTGTTCAGCGCCTCCTTGCTGCTACAGCGGGAACTGCGTCCACTCCCCCACAGGTCATTGTCGTAGCAACCTGACCGCGCCTTCATCTCTTCCTTTAGGATCATCCTACCAATTCCCTGAAGGGGGGGAATGTGGGAACGGAATAAAGGATAAGAGAAGGATAGACAACATTTTACTTTGAATGTTTAGATTGGAGCAATAAGAGTTTGCAAAAATGGTAATAGTAGCTGAATGACTACAATGGACTGAGGCTGGATAAGACAGGAAAGTTAATGGTGTTGCTTGGATGGATAGAGATAAACATGAGGTGAAAGAAGGATGTCCAGTGGGTGAGGCTGAAAGGAAGCATTTAATTAACCAGCTAATTAAATATTAACACACATGCTGAAAATATGAGAGTGTGAGAAGCAGGAAGCTGTCTACTTCCTACCTTGTTTATGTTATGATTCCATCCATCCTCCTCTCCTCCAGACGAAAACCTCCTCACCCTTGGGACTGAGGGAGAGGGAGAGGGAGAGAGGCACGGTGGAAAAACTGTTGCATTTGGTGTAAATACAGAAGCATTTGTTACAGAAAAAAAGAGGAAAGTACCTTTTGGAGAGCCAGTATATGGGTAGTAGTTGGAGTCTGGGTGATAAATGTTATTGCAGTTGGATGTGGAAAGCCGGCTTGAATTGAGGAGGTTCTCATTGGTTTTACTCTTATTGACTGTCGGAGAGGTGGATAAGTCTGAAAAATATTAAGAAATGAGAAACGTTCTAGTTTTTTTTTTTTTTTTTTTTTCACAAAAAAAGAAATAATGTCCCAATATTATTTTCCAGACCACTTGGTATAAAATTTGCTCAGAGAGAAAAGGGCAATCATGGTGTGATAATGGAAGAAATTAGTTGTTTAATTTTAGTTCAGAGACCCTTTGTGTCCTTTTGTGTTTGTGTGCAGGAATAGACAGACAAAGTAGTACATTTACTTACATTGAGGGTAGATATGACACAATGGGGTGGGGGTGGGGGAACAAGCGAGGGGAAAGAAAACAGAAAGGAGGTCAGAGAAAATGTCATGGGATGTGATACACAACTTTCAGCAAGCAAGCAAAAACTGGAGGAGGTAGACAGTGATGTGAAGCAAGCATAACACATCAAGACATGAGATAAATGTTTAGTACATGTGTGAGTAAACACTGAAATTTGAGATCTGTACAGAGCTTTGTCATTGTTAAACAGGTATAAAAAGAGAATGCTACCAAGTGATGCAGTGGATTCACAAATTACACTTTTAAACTATTGACAGCCTACATTGGCACTGATCAAAAACATTAGATGCGACCATTTTTTTCTGTCTTTGGCAGAGAATTTCTCATTTATTCCTCTTTCAAGGCTGATAAAGGTTTCAGCAGGCAAAAATCGAGACTTCAAAAGACCCTCAAAGCCACTGTGTCACTACAATGTAGTCTTTCATCCTTATCCATAATGGGAGCATGAATATAATGGGTGTATTTTTATCAAACTTCTTGAGCATTTGTTTTCTTTAAGATCAGAGCAGCAGTTTTTAAATCATTTCTCCATAATCCCACAAGTCGAAGTAGATGGCTGCTCAAAATACGCTTTGATGTGCTTACAAGGTTTCTGCCAGTTAAAAAGAAGTGTTGCTATGTTGCCAACTGTTTTGCTCATGGTGGACAAGTGTGTGAATCACAATTGATAATACAATAAAGAGTATGGAGTTTTAAAGTGTAAAGATAACAAAATATACAAAAAAATTAATAGATTGATTTACTGATTGATTTTCAAAAACAACATTTTAATGGGATATTTAAGTCAGGTCTTGCTTGTAGGTAAAACTACAAATAGTTTACACACAGCAAGTAACTAGCAGGGCCAGAAAGTAACTACTTACATTTACTCTTGTACTTTACACCTCTGTTGACTACACAGTAGCACTTAAGAGAATACATCCCAAAACAGCTGTTAATCACAGTGAAAACTTAAGTGTTGATATTAACTTATCTCCATTTTGAGTGAAATGGTCTCAGGCGTTGGACTTATTTGACAGTGTTAGTCCACCAGTGTTAGCTCAGCTCTCTACCCACGGTGATTTCTAACCTGGGGGGATGTGTGGGCATGGTTTTCCATCATGCCCTTGGGCATTGATTCCTGCTGGGGTTCTTTTGCTCATGTTTCTGGTGGATTGATTGTTGTTTTTATGTGAGACATATTTGCACCATGAGTTAAGTTTTCCACTGAGTTTGAGTTCCCGTCTGTGACTTTAGGTGCTCCTAGAGGATGCATAGTATGCATTCTTGATCAGGTTGACTTGTCTTGCAGTGAGGTAAACCCTCTGCTTTGTTCTTCCTGGAAGAAATCCATCATGCCACACATTTTCAAGAGTTACTGCAGCTCTGTTGTATTGTAAAATATTTAATGCTGCAAAAGTGCAGTTTAACTACATGTAGTGTGGGCTGATATGGTCACTTTTGAAGTGTTAAATTTAACTCTATATGAGTTTAAATAAAACTTTCAGTTTGCTTTATTATAGAGGTGTGACTTTACCTGAACAACCTGGTTGGAGATCTGTTATCTTGTTGTTCTTGCCAATAAGGAAAGATCATAATTTACTGTAAAACTCCTCATTATCTACTCAGTACCTTTTTATTTTACTTGAGCAGATTTTAGACCATTACCTTTACTTAATTAATTTTGAACCAAAGTAACTGTACTTTTACTTGAATTTAATTGTTGTGTTCTTTTCCACCTCTGATAAATAGCCAGTGAATCACAGCTGGGCACAAAGGCTAAGCTTATTATGACCATCGTAAAGAGAGGAAACCAGGCACTCCAAGCATGAAAAATGCAAAAAAAGAAAAAAGCTCTAATTCTTAATAATAATGGCCAAATCAAAAAGCCAACATGATAATGTACATGATAACGTACAAATTAAACCTAACCTAAACAATAAACCTTCTCACTTTTTTCCTCCATCATAAAACCTACACATTTCCTTGTTTTGACACATAAAATACTAGATTTGAGGTTCAGCGCAGTTTGACTATGACAAACAATATGGTACTAAAACACTGTTTATATTCATGATTATGCTGTATAAATGATTCATGCTGTAAATTCAAATCTTTCCTCAGAGCTCAGATCATAGACTGCTGTCTCAGACTGAGAGAGAGGGTTTGTCAGCGTTTTGTAGCTCAGCGTAAATCATCCAGAGGTGTTTCTGAGGAGCTGTATCTCTGCCTGGCCTGCCATCCGAGCTCTGATGGATCACCTCCACACTCACAGTCTTTGGCAGCACTTCTCAAAGTTTTACTTCACATCTTGAAGCATCAATGGAATCTATAATCTGGCCTGGATACTTACAGCTATCAGAGAGTCCTGCTCTAGTCCTCGTCCCTATTTAGTTTGTTTATTTAGGTTGTAGAAAGCTTACAGTGAGTTTTTATTTATCTCAGAGGAGATTTAGGGGATTATAAGGGATGCTATGTGAATGCCACAGACTTAATTAGGAATCTAGCGATCTATCTTTACCTTTACTATACCAACAGGGAATCCTTCAATACGAGACAATCTTATTTGTTCCAAAGGGTGATTCAGGTTGTATTGATATAAAATGCGGTACAGTACTCATAATTTTATATAAATATTATACAGTTGAAATTTCTCTAAATTGACTCATTTTCAGAAATGTTGATAGTGCCAGTGACATTTACTCAATCAGTTTGAATTTGAGTATCAAGTTACATTGTGTTTCTAAGCACTTCACAAAAATACACTTTAATCATCTGACTAATTCAAATAAATAAAAAACTTTTGTCAAATATGTTTTGAATGACTTATCAATCATCAATAAAAGCTGAAGAGTTGTTAGAGATTGTTTATTTTATTCTCCATTTTTAAACTTTTCAGTTTATGGTTTAGAAAACACAGACATGACATGCCTTGTGACAGCTTGCAGTTTTTTCCCGTCTTCATCACATGAATTAAATTTTAAGTTACCATCAACTGATGATCTGATCTTTCAGAAGCTATTTTCACTATTTTAATGACTTCTGCCCATTATATTTCTCGGCATATCTTTTTCCACTGATTATACTTTTTACTTCAGTGAAATAGCTGGTTAAAGCCCACTACCTCTGAGATTTTTTATGCAAAAGTAAAAAGCCAAACAACTAAAACAATATGTCATGAAATATACTGGAGTCAAAGTTGTTAAAACTTTTATCTTTTGAGCAAAACTTTGAGTGCTTTTTGAAAAACTGTTCATTGCCCATATTTAAAAGGACAATCAGCTTTCTGCCACACATATGAAGCAGCCTTTGACTGAGTTTTATTAAAGGCTTCATCTAGGTGCCTTATCCCTTTTTTTTAGGATGGAGGCCAAACAATTCAGGTTTTGGAATTGTTTTTAAGTTAAACTTTTACTTTTAAAGCTGAATATTAAGCTTAAAGGTGACTTTTGTACTACTTTACTCACAACTTTATCAACAAAGTCCTTTAAACTTACCTCAGGTAAATTATATTCTACCGTACTATATAGTATTTTTAGAGATTCAGAGCATTAAGGCCAGGGCACTGACACAGTGACTCGTTAGTTAAAGAAAGTTGAAAAGTATAATTTAAGAGAGTATTTAAAACAATCTGATCCTCTGCTTAGATTAACCACTGGTGCTGTATAAACTGGCCATTGATAAAGTGCTGCTGCATTAAGACGCTGAAGTGCCTTCACTTCCTCTGAACACTTTTCTTTGAAAGGAGCTGGAAGGAGAGGACTGAATGCTGTCAGAAGCACCAGATGTGAGACAGACCAGAACTGTAATTGAGATTTGGCTCAGATCTTCTCTCTGACTGAAGAAGGTACACAACAGTTGCCTTCCTGACAGGAGGACGGGCTTACAAAAGCTATAAAAAGCACAACAATGTGAGGATTCAGCTCACCTTGTCTCTTATAGATGGGGGCTTTTCTGTAGATGTTGGTTTCCTCAGAGGCTGGGAAGAGCAACGAAAACAAAATCAGTGTTTAAGGAAAAAAAGGAGGGTGAGAGGAGAGAGGACTAATCTAATTCATCCCCTCCCACTGAATTAGTTGTATACATTTACAGTCTCCTTAACCGTAAAGCTGACAGCACGGGTAATAAACTGCTATGGCTGAGACTGTGCCGTGCATCCAGACATCCTGACTGACGTGCAGGGAGGCTGATTAATACAGAGTCACAGGCTTATTACTGGAAAGAGCAGCAGATGGCAGAGGAATAAAGAAGAGGGAGGAGAGCAGTTACTGGGTGGAGAGATGGAGAAGGTGGGTGGTGAAGGATAAACAGGAAGAAGAGGAAGAAAGCTAGGAATTATAAGAGCAAGAGGCACATTGGAGCTCTGATTAGGCTAAGTACAGTATGTAGTTCAAGAAAACCACTTAGAGAGAATATCGGAATAAGAACATGAGTCATAAAAAAACAAATAAGGCAAAAAAAACCTTTAAAATCCTTCTAAATACAGGACAGAGTGTGCTATAACCCTGCCAAAGTTAGAGCTTTGACTCCCAATGGGCCTCAACTCTAAATTTGTATGCACCCCTGATACTGTGAGGCACTTTGGATAAAAGCATCCACCAAATACATTTTGCTCAGTGTTGAGAAGCATGAAGGGAGTGCTGTCGCAGGGCTGGCAAGGAATAACAGTCTGAGGAAAGCCGGGGAAGAGGGAGAACACGCAGTGAGAAATGGACTAAAGGCAGGCGGAGGGGATGATGGAGGGAAACCAAAGCTTACAGTGTGAAGACGACAGCTTTTAAAAGTGAAGGGAACAAAGACAGAGTGAAACACTCTGGGAGGAGGGCAACATTACCTTGATGAAATGAGGGGTTGATGCAATGTTTAAATAAACTGAGCTGGGACTTGTTAGATTAAAGTGGCCATATGTTAAACTACAAAAGGTGCAGCTAAGTGAGATAATTCATATATACCCCTTCAGAGAGCACTGAGAATGTCTGTTTAATTCATTATTGATGTTAAGACCCCATCGTATATCAAAAGATTAAAACATTAAGGAATATGTGAAAATGTGTTTTTTATTTCCACTCTGTTTGAAGTTAAACTAATTGGATAGCTAAAATAATTTCATGATTTTTTCAGTTATATTTCTGAATAATATATTGAGTGTTAAATAATCATAAAATATATACAAAAATAGACAATTTCTAACCAAACCAAACCAAAGTCGTCACTATATTTCTCCACATAAAAAACAGCTCAACATACATGTCCATTTATATCAAACTGAGGGATGCAGTAAATACTTACACATTACAGGCTCGTGGCAAAAAACTTTTTTAGACTTTTTTTTGACAAACAAAAATAGAAGTTCTTGAACTAAATTCTTCTGCACTTCTCAAAATATTTCATGATCACAACATGTCATTTATTTAATAATGGATATCATATAATTTTGACACTACATGATCTTTTAGGTTTGATAAAATACAGTATCTTATTATTCGAGGTACGTGGCAAAATGACGTATGACAGGATACAGGGCTGGAGATACACTATATTGCCAAAAGTATTCACTCACCCATCCAAATAATTGAAATCAGGTGTTCCAATCACTTCCATGGCCACAGGTGTATAAAATCAAGCACCTAGGCATGCAGACTGTTTCTACAAACATTTGTGAAAGAATGGGTCGCTCTCAGGAGCTCAGTGAACTCCAGCATGGTACTGTGATAGGATGCCACCTGTGCAACAAGTCCAGTCGTGAAATTTCCTCTCTCCTAAATATCCCACAGTCAACTGTCAGTGGTATTATAACAAAGTGGAAGCGATTGGGAGTGACAGCAATTCGGCCACGAAATGGTAGGCTGCATAAAATGACGGAGCAGGGTCAGCGGATGCTGAGGTGCATAGTGCGCAGAGGCCGCCAACTTTCTGTAGAGTCAATCTCTACAGACCTCCAAACTTCTTGAGCTAATGAAGAGTGTGTAGAGTGCTTCATGGAATGGATTTCCATGGCTGAGCAGCTGTATCCAAGCCATACATCACCAAGTGCAATACAAAGCGTTGGATGCAGTGGTATAAAGCACGCTGCCACTGGACTCTAGAGCAGTGGAGACACGTTCTCTGAAGTGACGAATCGCACTTCTCCATCCGATGGACAAGTCTGGGTTTGGCGGTTGCCAGGAGAACGGTAGTTGTCTTACTGAGCTGACCTATGGCTAAGTCCCGCCATAAAACGCAAAGACCCAATCACAGTATGTATACCACTCCAATATACTCGGACATCGGCTGCCTGGACGCCCATTGAAACGAATGGGAGAAAAAAAATTAACATCTGCTCTAAGGTAAGCCATGTCGTATTTGAGGCAACATATTGTGACTTTGCTGGAAAGAAATATATCTTTAACATCTCTAACGTTAGCTAAAGTCAACCTAACGTTAGTTTCTAGCTGTATTGTTCGGTGTGTCACGTTGTTTACTGGGAGTTCATTGGCATTTTCTGTTCTAGTTTTTGTTCTTTGGTGATTGTACATCATTGTTAGCTGTTGTCCAAACCGCTCTAGTTAAACTAACATTAACTTCTGGAGCTTAGCTTCATGAACTTATCTGTAAAAGCCGAGATAACAAAGGTCAGCAAACGTTATGCTGAATGATTCAATGTAAATACTGTAGCACCAAACTACCGGAGAGACACTCTTGGTAAAGATGGTAAAAAGGCCATTATATTTTTGACATATTCTGAGCCAATAACCTTGACTTCAGTGGCACTTTGATGCTGATCCTCTATCTTGTGGTCTGAGATTGTGATGGCAACGAGATGCGGTTTATCACGTTTGCACTGGGACCTGTAAATTTTGGCTTGTAACTGAAGCTTTTATCGACCTTCTCGACAATAAAATGATTAATATATTCCTCCAATGGGTAGTTTAGACCCTTTTGGTGACTTCTAGATGATATGTGATCTTTCTGTCTCCAAAAATCATCAAAGGCCTCCAGTGAAATGTCTCCTATTGTGACAACTGCAATAGCATGTTTGTGAATGTTCATTGTTTGTCCGAGTGAGCGGAGGGGGCGTGGCTTAGCCATAGGTCAATTGTGCCAAGTGTAAAGTTTGGTGGAGGGGGGATTATGGTGTGGGGTTGTTTTTCAGGAGCTGGGCTTGACCCCTTACTTCCAGTGAAAGGAACTCTGAATGCTTCAGCATACCAAGAGATTTTGGACAATTCCATGCTCCCAACTTTGTGGGAACTGTTTGGGGATGGCCCATTCCTGTTCCAACATGACTGAGCACCAGTGCACAAAGCAAGGTCCATAAAGACATGGATGAGAGAGTTTGGTGTGGATGAACTTGACTGGCCTGCACAGAGTCCTGACCTTACCCTGATAGAACACCTTTGGGATGAATTAGAGCGGAAACTGGGAGCCAGGCCTTCTCGTCCAACATCAGTGTGTGACTTCACAAATGCGCTTCTGGAAGAATGGTCAAAAATTCCCATAAACACACTCCTAAACTTTGTGGAAAGCCTTCCCAGAAGAGTTGAAGCTGTTATAGCTGCAAAAGGTGGACCAACATCATGCTAAACCCAATGGATTAAGAATAGGATGTCACTTAAGTTCATATGTGAGTCAAGGCAGGTGAGCGAATACTTTTGGCAATATAGTGTATGATATGATTCAAAAAGATTCAATACGATTCAATAATATTCAATATGATATGATATACTGAGCATATGTAAAAAAATACATTAAAATATAACATGAGACGATACAATTTGATAACATACCATGAGACTGAATATGACCGAGGATAAATGGCTGGATATACGATACCATACAGGATGATATAACAACATTTGGTCCTAAGAGGAACTGGGTTAATGAGGCAAGCTACATGACCATACAATACAACATTATACAACAGCGGGTACACTGCAGGAGAATATCATACAATACGCTGCAATACAATAGGTTTGGATACAGGGCAGATTGCCCAAGTCATGATACGATACATTATGATATGAATTCAGAGGACATGATTCTAGATGATAAGCTACAATATAAGACACAAGACAATGCAATACAATGTGATACTTGACAACTTCATAGGATACGACATGACATGACATGAGGATATGTTACTATACTATCAGATACAACACCTCACAAAACGACATAAAAGGATAGGATATGATATTACACAACCAACGCTATCATGAGACAAATCGAGATAATGTTTCCATGGTATTTCATATTTTTCACTGTAATTTAGTCTTAGTGTAATCATTCTTCACCCTTTAACTTTCTTTCACTGCTTTCTAACAGTATTCCTACATCAGCTTCATCTATTTCATTCAGTGAACTTCATTTTGAAATTACCCTTATTCATGCCATAAACATTATTTTGATGCACCATGAAGAAATGACGCAGTGAATCAAATTGGCAGGGAGAATTATTTATAGTTCATTAATCAAAACACATATTTGGCACCATGGATCACTGATGGTATTATGAGTCAGGACGATGATACACTGCCTATAAAAAGTATTCAACGCCTTGGATGTTGCACCCTTTTATTGATTTTACAAATAAATCATGGACAATATAATTTGGCTTTTTGACAGAAAACAATACAAAAAAAACCTCTCTTTAATGTCAAAGTGAAAATAGATTTCTGCAGAGTAATGTCAATTAAACAAAAGTATGTAATGTAAAATAAGTGACTGCATACATATTCCCCCTGTTTAAAGTGACTGATCTAACTCAACAGACATCCAGTCAATTGGTGCTAGAAGTCTATCAAATTAGTGAAATGAGGATCCCTGTGTGAATGTGTCTCAAGTTATTGTCCTATAAAGACACCAGTATCTGGAAGGTCCAGCCACTGGTTAATCTGTATTCCTGGCAACCATTTCACCATGAAGAAAAAGGAACACTATAAGACACTCAGAGCAAAGGTTACTGAAAAGTGTGAGTCAGGTGATGGACACAAAAAAAATCCATGGCACTGAACATCCCCCAGAGTTGCACTGTTTTATTTAATTGACATTACTATGTAGAAATCTGTTTTCACTTTGACATTAAAGAGGTTTTTGTGGGTTTTTTTTGGTCAAAAAAGGCAAATTGTGTTGACCATGACTGATTTATACGACCAATAAAAGGGTATAACATCCAGGGTTGAATACTTTTTATAGGCACTGTTTGTATCAGTGTTTTTCCTAAATGGTTGTGGTTTTAATCAAATCTTAGCAGAAGCCAAAATAATAATGTAAGTAACTATGCTGGATAAGTGGTTTTTTTTTTATCTGACTTGATTTGGGGGGTTAGTAAAAGGGTTTTGAGTTAGCTTTTCAGATGACAGCCTACCTGGAACATGGAAATGCTTTGGGGCTTGTAGGGAGGAGGTGTACGTGGGTGTGGCACACCTGGGCTCTGGCTGAGTGTAAAAGGGTGAACTCCTGCCACTCTCATTGCCTGCAGTCAGCCAGCCAATCACAGTAAGAGAAACCAAAGCATGAGTGGAAGAAAAGCTCAGGATACCAAACGGAAAGACGCACAGACCGATGAATAACAAGTAAAGTATCTGAGAGTATATGTTTGTGCATATGTGGGTGTGAGTCGATTCAGGGGAGCTGCTCAGAATTCTGGGGCTCCAAACAAGATCCATAACACTGCTGCACCCACTCAAAACACAAAGCATCTTTCCAGTAAGAGACTTCATATTCTGTGTGTGTGTGTGTATGTGTCTGTGTGTGTGTGTTTGTGTGGGACTTGTGTCTTTGCTTGAGTGGGCACATTACCGGGTAGATAACAATGCAGTGGGGAGCCTCCATGGCGACTGTGTGCAGGAGAGTCAGTGAAGGCGGAGCTGGAGGAACGCCTCGTTCTTAACTCAACGCCATCCAAAAGATCCTGGAGAGAGAGATGGAGAGAAAGTGAGTCTATGTGGGGGGTTGCCTTAAGAGTAATGGTCTTCATTTACTAAGTGCAGTACACGCTGTTACCAAGCTAAATTCTAATCGCATCAGGAGCAGTTTAATGTTCTTATTAAACATTGCTGCAGGAATTTTTCTTATTGCGCAAAGACATGATCCACTCACAGATTCTTGGTCAGTCAAGTGTGAATTTTTAAAACATAAGGTATGACTCTGCAGACAACAAAGATTTTTCAGGTTTAAGAAGGAATTAAATTCCCTATTCTGGTATGATGTAAATGTGAAGATTGATATGTGTCAGTATGCTTAATGTGGAGCAGGTTATCCTCACTTGGCATAAATAAGAATTGAAGGCATGAAGAAACAAACAGTGGCTGTTGTACTGTAGGTATCATGGTCAACTTAAAGTCTATAAATCTAAAATTTCAGGGTGATGACTAAATCTTCTGGAGTAAAATGTGTGTTGATTTAATATGTAGGTGCCTCTCTCCTAGAATATCTTGAAAAGCTCATTTACACCATGGTTTAATTCAAAAAGTGAAACTTCTATATATTCTAGATAAATCTCATAAACAGTAAAATATTTCATGACTTTTTTTGTTTTAATGGTCATGATTATGGTTTATAGCTCACAAAAACTAAAAATCCTCAATCTCAATATATTAGAATATCACAAAACATCAGTCCAAAAAAAAAAAGGATTTATAATTCAACAAGGTTGAACTTCTGGAAAATTATGCTCATCTATACAATCAGTATTTGGTTGGAGCTCCTTTTGCAAAAATGACTGCATATGTGACGTGGCATGGAGCCAATCAGTCTGTGGCACTCCTGGGGTGTTAGGAAGCCCAGTTTGCTCTGGTAGCAGCCTTCAGCTTGTCTGTATTAATGAGTCTGGTGTTTCTCATCTTCCTTTTGGCGTTTTAGAGGAAAATAAAACAATGGGCAAGCATTAACAGTTTTGATGGCCCTGGGAAAGTAGCTGTTTTTAAGTCTATTAGTTGTGCTTTTAAGCTTCTGTATTGTTTCTCAGAGGGCAGGAGTGCAAAACAATCATGACCAGGGTGGTCATGTCCTGTTTTGGTCATGTTAAGGCATCATGTGCATCGTGTCTAGAGAAGGCAGAGGACAGCCAATGATGTTCTCCGCTGACCTTATCACTTTTTGAAGGGCCTTCCTGTCAGCAGCTGAGCAGCCAGCATACCACACTGTGAGGCAGTATGCCAGCACACTCTCAATGTTGGAGCCTTCAGAACTGTTAATGTTTGCACATGATTTTATATTCATCTTAGTTCCAATTTTAGTGTAATATCTTAATCCCCAGAGATTCTCTGTGGGATTCAGGTCAGGCCAGTTGGCTGGCCAATCAAACACAGTAATACCACTGTCAGCAAACCAGTTTCTGGTAGTTTTGGCTTCACTGTGGATAATTACCAAGTCCTGCTGGAAAAGAAATCAGTATCTCCATAAAGCCTCTCAGCAGATGGAAGCATGGAGTGCTCTGAAATCTCCTGGTAGATGGCTGACAGACTCTGGACTTGATAAAGCAGAGTGGACCAACAGCAGCAGGTGACATGGCACCCCAAACCCTCACTGACTGTGGGAACTGAAAAATCTGGATTTCAAGCACCTTGGATTCTATGCCTCTATGATCCTCCTCTAGACTCTGGGACCTTGATTTCCAAATGAAATATGCAATTAACTTCACTCTGAAAACAGGACTTTTGACCACTGAGCAACAGTCCAGGTCTTTTTTCTCCTTAGCCAAGATGAGACGCTGAGGACATGTATGGTTCAGAAGTGTCTTGACTCTAAGAACACAACACTTGTAACCCATTTCCTGTACCCGTCTGTGTGTGGTGGCTCTTGACACACTGACTCCAACATCAGTCGACTCCTTGTGACATTCCCCTGAGCTGTTAAGTCTGCTTTGGTTAACAATCCATTGAAGGCTGACTTCATCCCTGTTGATTGTGCGCCTTTTCTTACCACACATTCTCCTTGCAATCAACTTTCCATGAATAAGCTTTGATACAGCCTCTGAGAACAGCCTGCCCTTCCAGCAGTGACCTTCTGTGGCTTACCCTTCATGTGGAGGGAGACAATGATTCTCTTCTGGACAATACTCAAGTCAGCAGTCTTCCCCATGGTTGCAGTTGTCATACTGAACCGGAGTGAGAAAATGAGGGCTCAGGAAATCTTTGCAAATTGGACTTTTTTTTTTTTTTTTTTTTTTTTTACAATATTCTAATATTTTTGAGATAGTGGATTTTTTGTTTTTGAGCTGTAAGCTGTAATCATAAAGATCACCTTGTATGAGATGAATCTAGGATTTATAAAAGTTCATCTTTTTGAAGTAAATCATGGTGAAAAAATTAACTTTTAAATGACATTCTAATTTTTGTGATGCATCTGTGTAGTCACGTTTTTGTTAAGTCTTAAGAGTAAGACTTTTGCTCACTATGATTATGCTTAAAAAGTTGACCACAAGTCTTCGTTATTTATAAAAATGTTATCAACTGCACTTGAAGTACTTCCAAAAAAAATATGAGGTGTGGTACTTACATGAGAGTATGGTGACAAGGAGCCTAGTGACTAAAGAGAGGGAGATAAAGAGTCACTAAAATGACAAAAAAATGAACATTTCTTCATTAAGAGTCATCATATTTCAGAGTTCTGGTCAAATTCTGCATTAAATATTGATACTGCAGGTAAGTGTGTGTACCTGTCCACAGCTGTAACGCTCCAGAGTATCGTCTGAGAAGTGAGTGTGCGCGTGGTCAGCCTGATAAGGGATGATGTCTGGCTGCTGGATGTCATATATGGCTTTGACCCTGGGCAGAGCCGCCAGCTGCTTATAGTTCAACATATCACTATCAGCTTTAGACTGTGTGTAAGACAGAGAGAGTGAGAGAAGGAGAAAGAGAGAGAGTAGAAGACAGAAAGAGAGTACTGAAACTGAGTTACAAACAGGACAATATGAAGTAATGATTATTTAGAAAGAAAGATAGAAGGGAAAAAATATCGGGAAGACAAATTGGGACTTACAAAAACAAACACAGAGATGGGAAGCAAAACTGACAAAATTTGGAAGGCAGACAGAGATGTACTAACAGTCAGAAAAATAAGATGATTTGATGTTGGTCTTTAATAAAGTAGACTGACAGTTTTATTGAATTACGAATAAGAAAAAGAAATGTAACTTAATGGGACAGACGGTTCAGTATTAGAGAGTGTAGCAGGAAGACAGACAGGCAGACAGTCAAGAAGTCTGCTCAGGGACAGATACGGACGACAAAATGAGCTTCAGTGCTCCTGTTACTCTGGATTATATTTTGATTGAAAGCTCTGACAGTGACAGCTGAGGACAAAACCATACAACTCATAGATGTCAGTACTCACACAGATGATTCTGTGAGGGGAGCCGAGCAGAGGAGAGGAGTTAGGAGGAGAAATGGATGCTGTATCTGAGGTTCGTCTCAACTGTGGAGGACAAATGTAACAAACAAGGGAAAAAAAAAAAAAAAAGAAAGAAAAGTTAATGAGTAATGGCATTGCATGAAAACATTCTTTTAAGAAATAGTGATTATCATTGTCAAGATACTACCCAAAGTGTCTGCAGCTTTAAATCTTAACCATTTAATCACACAAAATCCTCCTACAGTGGTGTATTATGAAGAAAGGCTAGGTTAGTTTCTGTAATAGGTCATCTTATGAGCAGGGGAAGAACATGAGGCCTAAATACCCTGACTTTTGACCTCCAAAATCTAAAGAGTTCATCCTAAGTCTTACTTGGAAAATAATTCCCCCTTAAACCTTAAAACAGGGAGATTTTGAGTTACAACATGATCAATTGCAAGTAAAATCATTACATTTGTTTCTCACACTTATACAGTATGCTTTAAATGTCAGATTATTCTTTCAGCCATTATTTTTTGTCTGTATGTCTTCTATCTATTGCATGCAATAACATTTATATTGCTCTCAGAGGTCCCCAAAACATGTCTGTGAAGTCTGTTGCTGAAAAAACACCCCAGTATTGTTTTTTTTTTAGATGTCTAAAACACCTCTGTTCTAGCCCTTCTCAGAACGAGCCGTTTTTGTGTCTGTGGCTTTAAATGTTAATGAGCTGTCTGACCCCACCCCTGACCACACCCCTCTCAGGAAATGGATGTGGCACTCCTGATGTTACAATGTTACAGAGACTTTTATGCAAAGTTAAGGATTTGACTGGGATTCAAACCATCAATCTCCCATATTAAAGTCAGCAGGGTAACCCACTGAGCTATCCAGCATCTCAGCTGGCAGCTGAGAGGAAGATCATGAGAGGAGGGTGGAACTTTCTTCCAAGCGGGGGAGGGCCAACCAAACCTGGGGGCGGGTGCTTACCCCCCCATGAGGTCATGAGGGGAAAACCTGAGAACAGCTTGTTTCAGCACACATTTTCTGAAAGGTGGAGAAAGAGAGGGGGATTGGATTTTTCTGATTCTTGGGGGGTGGTGGACAGGCCAGGGGCACATATTTTTGTCAGAAAAGCCTGAAAAAGTGATTTTGGCATAATAGGTCCCCTTGTAATTGACAGATAAAAAAACAATAAAGGTTAAACAGGTCTGATTTGTGGCTCTTGCAAAGGTATTTTTTCAACAATTTGGCTCTTAGGTTGAGCAGGATTGAATGACGCTGATCTACAGTATCCTACAGGATTTATAAGATTTACAAGTTTTTCCATTACATTAAAGTAAAATTAGTTGAGACAGCAAAGTGAGTAGGACTACTCACTTTGATGATGTCTAAAAGAAAATTTACATGATTATTTTCACATCAGAACAATCTAAGTCTGGAAGCTTTCCTTTTTAATAAGCTGTAATTTTTGTCTATATTTTGTTGTTTTTAATAGCTTTTTGTTATGGGCAAGACGGGGAAAAATACATCTCGCATTCATATAGTACTTCTCTAAAAAAACACTACATTAGTCTTTTTAAGCTCTTCAGAACAATTGGAAAATTAGCTCATTAACCAACATAAAGACATCTGAAAACAAAGAAATTTAGAGAAACGGAGAGAAAAAAAACGAAAGCAGAGAGAAAAACAAGGGGTTATTGGTGTTTTCAATACTGCTTACCCTCAGTTTTCTCTCCAGCCGAGCTGCTTCTTTACACATGGGGTGCCAAACCTCTGAACCTGCATGCATAAACACAAAACACACAAACAGAAAGTCAGATCAGTTTACTTTGTTTATTTTCTGTGGGCACAAGCCATATAGTTTTATGGGATCCTATGAAGGGTACATCAGCCTTTTTCAAGTGCATCAACATCAATCAACAACACACAAACACACCACACACTTGGTCAGGCTGGCTGGGTGTATGGCAGTGGAGGCAGTTTGTCTGGTCTGAGGACAGAGGATGTTAGTCTTCTTGTCTCCATGCACTCAGATAGACAGAGAGGGAGACAGAGTATTATTAGGCACTGTGTCTTGAGGGATGTCAGAGCTGGTTTGCCCAACCACTTTGATCCAGACATAAATATCTTCAATCATGTACATGGTTTAGTTTTCTCTGAGTTTAGTGATGGCCTGACTTTTTCTGTGGTGTAACAACAAGTTTTTGATTCAGTGTGGGCTATCTCTAGTTATTAAATAGACTGCTAAGAGGTTTAGTTCAAATTCATGTCCCCTTTCAGGATTATTGCAATCAATTTGTTAAGCTCTCGAAGCAGAGGTTTAAGAAGCATTTATGTAATTCTTGTTTCAGTCTTCACAAGATGTAGAAAGCAATCAGCAATAACACGCTAAACTTGCGTGCAAATCCAAGAGAAATGATCTCCCTCTAAAAATCAGTGGATGACTCAAAAGCTGAAAGAAAGTAGAAGATATTCACAAAACATGACAAAATTGAAGTGAAGGGTCTGGAAACTTTCTGAATGCACTGTATATAATAATATTATCTTAAGCAGATGTGAGGCAGAAGGTTGTCATGTTCTGGTGTTTTTGGTTTTTGGCTGGAGGCATTACTAAGTAAAACTAGTTTCAGCAATAGTTGCTTACCCAATCTTTAATGTTGTAGTTTATGGTAAAATACAGATACCATTTACACATATGCCTCTGAACTTTTCAAAAATATTTCAGCACAGCTTGCCCCCCATTTGCTCTTTCACTCATCCCTCACAGTGTG
Organism: Cheilinus undulatus; assembly: GCF_018320785.1. Lineage (NCBI taxonomy): Eukaryota > Metazoa > Chordata > Actinopteri > Labriformes > Labridae > Cheilinus > Cheilinus undulatus. The sequence continues at coordinate 23,770,604 of NC_054876.1, read as the reverse complement.
AAGTTCTCCCTGTCAGACGAGGGGGTCACGGAAGCAAGACATGGAGCCTAAAGGACACTGGACAAAGGGCACAAGTCTCCAACGATTAAATTAAACAGAAGTGGCTTGACTTTGTGGCTTGCCATAATTCCAGTTTTTGATTTTACATGAATGTTATGAGTAATTGGGAGAATTTACTGTATCAACAAATGAGTAGGAAAGAACGTACTGGAGGGCAGAAACCTAATGAAGCAGCTTCCTAACGTACATAAAGATCAAACTGGTGGTGCAGCCGTCACCCCCTCTGACTTGCCTGCTGATGAGTTTTCCTGAATATTTTCTGGCCACTATTACACATAGGTTTGACTTTTTGTGAAAATGTTTCTCGGAAGGAAGGGAGGAAAAAGAAGTCCTGATAATATCAGGATAAGTGCTGGTTGTGCTCGCTTTTGAACTGACCTCACATGAACATTAACAACATTAACTGAGGTCAAGACAAAGGTCAAAATAGAGATGAACGAGATGATCTGAGAGAGGAGAGGGGAATGACAAAGGTGGAGAGGAAATTGCCTTGAAAAGCAAAAGAGGACAGGGAATAAGAGGCCATTATATTGCATTCATAACAATAAAGCTCTAATGTCAGGATGTTGTATGAATGTAAATCTGATAGCCAGAATGACAGTAATATTTCCGCTCTGAACACATACACACACTAATTTTCTCTGGCCTCAGGGCATCGCTGGCTAACAGAATGAACTCCGTTAGCTGATCATGAGTCTAATATACAATCTGTATCAACACCATAAATCTGACCTGCACAAAAACAAGCACGGACACACAGAGGCACAGAGAGGGAGACATACACACATGCAGAAACCGCACACACAAAATCAATACAGTAGACAGGAAGCATGCGTGGTGATTCAGTGCACCCCCGTCCCACCCACGCGCCCTAGCTCTGCTGCTGAACAGATGTATGGCCTTGGACTCTGGATCCTTTATCTCCCGCTAAGAAGAATCTAAATGGTGCAGAGTAACGCTATTTAATCCAAACACAACACATCGCTTTAGAGAAAATTAGCTGCGAGGAATCTGTCACAAAATAAGAAAATGAATGAATCGCTCCTTGTATTATATAACATATTGAAGACCGATGCCTCAATCATACAGACTCATTTTCCCAACAAACAACTTCATGTCAAATAAGGTTGGTGGACAAGGTTGGTCTCTTCAAGTTTACTGGTGATATTCAAAATCTGGGATGAAGGCAGCCAATGAAAACTAGAAAGCAGTACTGATGTTTGTACTTTAATCTTTTTAAAATCAAAGCTCTAAAGCAGCACATATTTAAACAGGCCTTGGCATTTCCTTTTTTTTGTTTTGTGCTGCCACCAGGAACAGTACACAGATCAGGCTAATAAAACTGTTTAGTTAAGGATTTTCTTCTATAAAAACGTCGTCCAAATCTGACCTTTTTTCTGTAATATATGGTACTTTTTCTTTAAGTCTTTGGTTGGATCATACCTAAACAGTTTACTTAATATAAGTACAGAATGAATTCTCTCCCCTGGGAATGCTCAGTCTAAAATGTTAAATTGAGGGTCACTACTTTCAGACTTTAGGCCCTAATGCATAATCCAAATTTGTTGCTCAGATCTTGTTTTTTTTTTCTTTTGGTAAAATCAAGTTGTTTTAAGTGTGACCTGTGTAAGAGTGTAGACTGAACTAGCCAAGGTTCTAAACTGGTTTGCACGCACATAAGAACATCAGATTTAAAATCTTCACACTCAGCACAGTGTTGAAGTGAACCTGGCAACCACTAAAGTAAGCATGGCTTACAGTTTCTTGTCGTGGAAATGGATGTGCTGTGGAAACCAGAGAATCAGATGATACTGAAGAGGAGAAAGAAGAAGTACAGTCAAAGTTTTCGTAATGGCTTTTTGTGGACTGTTACATTTCGGGGACACAGAGTTGGAGCTGAGAGGGGTGGGACTAATGCTTAACTTGCTTTGTCAAAAGATATTGCCTCCAAAATTCTAGGATGTCAAGGGATGTTGAAGATCTGCCAGAAATTCTCCACAAGGCAAGAGATCCATTTCAGAAGACCTAGGCTGAGTCCTTTTTCTATTTTTTGTTGTTGACAGTATTTACATGAACAGAAGTGACGACAATACAGGTGAATGTAGGTCCTGTACTGCTCTGGCCTCCTGATGGCCATCCTCAGGCCCATGCCCAATCTCTCAAAGTATCCTCCCAGCTGCCCCCTCCATGACGTCTGGACCATCCAGGCACCCAGTATGTGGTGAGCTGGATCAGACCTGAGGAAGAGCGCCAGGTGCCCGCAAAAGGTCAGCTGCCGTTCTCGTGTCAGGCAGCTGACCTTTACCATCCTCACTCTCTTGAGCATGTCAGCATTAGACACTGTCTAGCCAAAGAGACCTAAAAATGCGCTGAAGAGTAATCACGCAGGAGTCCAGCTGGCACCTTTGGCCATCAGTCAACATCTAGACCTCACAAGAATATAATGAGACCGGGAGAACCAAGGATCGAAAGCATGCAAACTGACTTCCGTCCACATGCTCAGACACCAGGAACGCCACTGTGGTGCTCAGCGAACCCATCACCCCATGTGTGATTCTAGGTCTGCAGTTGATCTCAATACAGGACATTTTTAAAAATGCCTGTGGATTAAAAGGACCATAAAACATTGAAACAACATTTAATTATAATATTCAACTGTTGGTGTAATTTTCAAATCTTGCTGATAATCTGCAAGGCATTCTAGGAGATTTTTACCTTTCATAAGTTTGAAGAGTGTCTCTGGATAACCTACATTTGAATGCCCCCCAAGCACTTCTTCTGTCCTTCAATTTCAAAATAAATCTGGACACCCAAACCTTGAGATGTGAAAGCACTAAATGCAGTGGCAAAGCTTAGTGTTAGGGACAAGGGGTGTATTGGGATTCAGATGCTATCTACCTCAGGAGGTGTGTAGAAGTTGGGCTGTATTGCCCGCTAACAGGGTCAAGTTCAAGAGAGAGTGCATGCACTCTAATTAGACTTCAATAATGTGGAAGAAGTGACCTGTATCTGATTTAAGACCACACTGAATAGTAGCTAAAATCTTAATTAAAATAATTAAGTTCCATGGGAATTGTGTCATCAAGGCAGCTATGGAAAAATTAGATCTGAATAATATATGGGCAAAAAAATATAAATCAGGCTTGGGTAACAATTATATAATCTTTTATTTAGACTCTAAAATCATTGAGGGCGAGCGCTCATTTACAATGATGTCGGGCAGATAAAGGAAAAATGCATGATAAACAATAAAGAATATAGCAAATATGACAAACATATTCTATACATATAAAGTGCAGTAACAAGATAGAAAAAGACATAATACCAATTAGAAATGGAACAGTAAAGTCAACTAAAACAGGTGCAATCAGAAGACAAGAAATTCTGAATTGTCTGCAGTCTAAACATAGCATGGATTAAATTCTACCAGGCTTGAAACCCTTGGAAAGTTATTAATCAAATTATTTGATAACAAAGAGTCGAAATATACTTTCATTGGTTTTTCTCTGCTTCTAGTTTCCCTTTCGGCATTGAAAAAGGACTTCACCAACATGTTGATCTCTGGTGACTTGTTAGTTGATTTTGTATTGTGTTACTTGTTTTGAAAGAGAGAGAGAAAAAAACGTATGTTTCAGAGGACCAGAGCATACCAAATTGTTGTGTCAAAGTACAGCTGAATTGGCTTTCAAAAACTTGAGCCATGCTGGATATCAAAAACCAAATACAGAAAATCAAACCTAATTTCATCCATCTATCAAACCAGCCATCTATGATTTCAATAAGTACATTAATGACTTCTTAAACAGAAGACCATACACACATCCAAACACAAACACACATGCACCATTTGTTATTCTAAGCATGCATCATGAGATTGATTGCAAGCGTGTGAACTCTTGTGTGTGTGTGTGTGCACGTGTGGTGTGTGCGGTAATTGAGTGTGTCTCACAAGGGTGATTGCTCAGCCGTCCTACATGTCTGAAGCCATCAAAAGGACTGAATGTAACCTTGGGGCAGCTTGCTGGAGCTCAGCAGACACATACGTGCTTTTACATGCAGACACGAGTGTGCAAACATGCATCCAAGCAAATACACTTAGGATACATGGGAAATGACATGCGCATGCTTTTACAGGCGTAGCTTAAAACACGCACACATGAGAAGAGTTCAGGTGAAATATGCAAATGCTTGTTTTTACTGTTCACTGTGAGCAAGCGAGCAGCAGAATGTCAATGAGGTGAAACAGGAGAAGTCAAGTTGTGTGGCGACTCTGGGAGGCTGTGTGTCAGCCATGTGTTACGCTACAGTAGCTCTACAGCTAATCTGGACTCAACATAGTGTGGCCGAATTATCTGTGTTACACAAAGTGTCTGTTTAGAACCACGGTGCTGTTTGCACTGCTTCTCTAGGGGGAGTTATTTGAATTTATTTGACTATTCCAGTTTTATCCTAAATAAACATCTGTGTAAATATTAACTGCAGGGTTCTCATGTTCCTGTGTGATGTGCCTACAGAAAAACATTTCCCACAGTATTTATATGCAGCTAGTTTACATTAAAATCATATATTTGCAAGGAAATGCTGCTCATTTTACTTTAACAGATCTGACATGCAAAGTTAGTTAAACACATCTGAATGCCAAATTCACTTATCGACAGCCTTCCACATGGTTGATGGAATGTGTTGACACAGACTACATTCTTTATTTTATTATAGCACCTTTTAATCTTTCTAAATGCGGCATGAACATCAATATGTTAATACTGTATTTTCCGCACAGCCAACAATTTATCTTGTTGTTGCTTCAATAAAACAGCAATTAAATTGATTTTTACTGTAGGTATGCAGGTGCATCCAAAAATTTAGAGTATTATGGAAAAGTTAATTTTCCTGTGTTTACTTCAGAAAGTTACATTTCCATATATTCTAGATTTATCCAATATAAAGTGAAAGATATCAAGACTTTCTTTGTTTTAATCTTGATGATTATGGCTTACGGTTCACAAAATTAAAAATCCACTATCTCAAAATATTATAATATTGTTGATAAGTTGAATTTGCAAAGCTTTGCTGAGCCTTCGTTCTCTCACTCTGGCTCAGTACACACAACCACTTTCATGGGGAAGACTGCTGACTAGACAAATGTCCTGCAGACTGTTGCACCAGCCATGCGCAAGTTCTGCCTTAAGTTATAGTTTGAAGTCCACACTAAACCCTATGTTGAAACTAGTTAAGTTATAACTTCAATTGTGTCATTGTTAAGTTGCATCATAGAGACGTAAGGTTGATCTTAACTAGTAGAGATTTATGCCCAACAAACCAAAATATTGTCGCAGATATGACGTTGTTTCTTACCTTAACCAATCACTGAAAAGCGTTTTTTAACCCCGTGTTTGCTACAGATGCTATCGGCTAAAAATAACATATGCTAACTGCCGTTAATCTTTAAACAGCATCCAGTGTGGATGAAAAATATGACAAGGCATTTTGCCTATGTGAGTTTTGTAAAGCCTACAGCCTAAACCTACAGCCAGTATAAAACAACAACACTGATATCAAGTGGTGAAATTGCTAATAACACAAGATAATTTAACAGTGGATGCGGAAATTATCTTGAAAACAACAGTTAATGATAATGGAGAACACCGTGCTGACTCCCAATTTCCGGTAAAATCCTCAACTACTTGACACCCTCCGGGTTATCACGTCTTTTAGAGCTATCACCATGACAGCCATATTCTACGGAGGACTTCACACCATGTAGGGATTAGGTGTAAGATTGAAGTTTTAACTTAAGCCTACCTTGAAACTATCACAGCTGGTGCAACACCTTAAATGTTAGGAGAGCGTAAACTCCGTCATAAGTAAGAACTTACGTTCAAACTAGGCTACATTTGAACGTACGCACAGCTGGCACAACCCATAGCAGAAGACAATCAGAGTCCCCCTCCACAAGGAGGGCAAGCCACAGAAGGTCACTGCTGAAAGGGCAGATTGTTCTCAGAGGCCGTATCAAAGCTTATTCATGGAAAGTTGACTGAAAGAGAAAAAGTGTGGAGAAGGTGCACAAGCAACAGGAACGAGCTCAGCCTTCAGAGGGTTCCTGGACAAAGCAGAACCAAGAACTTAGAGGGGCTTCACAAAGAGTGGACTGAGGCTGGAGTCAGTGGATCAAGAGCCAGCACACACAGAAGTGTCCCTAAAATGTCATGTTTCTTGTGTAGAGCCACTCCTGAACCACAAACATCATAGTCAAAAGTTCTGTTTTCATATTAAAGGGGCTCTATGTAAGATTTTTGCTTTAAAACTTCACACTTTTGAGTATATAATGGTGCGCACTTTATCCCGATGTGAAGAATGAGGCTCTTCGTGTCTTCCTTGTTTGCCTGTATAAGCCTATGGAGTCATTTCTCTGTAAAGAATTTGAGCCGAATTTTCTGCGAAAACTCAACGGAAGTAACGTCAGGTACTACGTAAGGCACACACCCCCTTGCTCTGTTTATACCTGACAACAGCATGTTGAATGGAGAAGGCTGCTTCCGCGAGTAAACGACCGGCTAGCTCAGCCCAAACACCCACACAAACTCCATGAAAACATAAAAAACGAAGGTAGTTTTATCTGCTGAAGCCCGTCAAGCTTAAAGAGAGTGTAACCGACGCAGGGGGAGATCAAGGATAAATATCGGTGGAGCATTTGAGAAATAGAGGGAGCTTTGCTCGGCGCTTGGGATAAATACCGATCCAGAGATGGACGTCTTTCTGATGAAAAGGTAAGGCATCACTCTGGACCATGAAATACAATGTGGTGTTTTATGTTGTATAAACCATATGCTACATCACGTTAGCTTGCTTACGAAGATGCTATCTAAACAACAAGAATGTAATCTTGCTCATTTAGTGTTTTCCGGACAATATTGCATCTTTTTCTAGCTTCCTGGCACTGGACTCAACTTACTGAGTTTATTTTTTGATACTTAATTTGTAAAATATCTTCAACACATAATGTCAGCTATCTGATATCTGCGGTCAAAGCACCATTATCAGAGCAATGCTAGCCCGGTTGCTTCTGCTCTAAAACGCGTCTCATTCAATACACTTTACACACCAAAAAGACAATAAAATTGGTCAATTCTGCACTAAGTAGCGAAGTTGTTCATTCATAGAAATGGTCGCGAAAATATTGTCCTTTTTTAATCGCCTCATATGAACCAATATTTAATTTTGTGCCGTGTTCGCACCAGACGTTCAAATATACTTTATTCATTTTCATTTTTAGTTTTCGGAACTTTTAAGTGTTACTGCACTTACCTCCTCTGTATAAATGATGCTGTTAAATCACCTTGGTCTGCGTGTGTATCAGCCGATAAACTGGAGGCTCGTTCATGAGCAAGGAGCGCGCCATTGAGGGCGGGCAACACAATGTTGTTGTTGTAGTTTGCCTAATGGCCGGCGGTGTCACTACACTAATATTTTTCTAAATCTTGCATAGAGCCCCTTTAAAGTAAATTTAGCATTTCATTTGGAAATCAAGGTACCAGTTTTATAATATCAGTGTTTTTACAAATCACCCCAATATAGAAAACCTAAACTACTAAAACTACCCAGTGGTTTTTCTTTACATTGCACAAATTAAAACCCAGCCCCACTGCCTCCTGTTCCTCTAATTCCCCCTATTGAAAAAAATGTGCGTCGGGGTCCATGGAGAGCGAGTAAGTAAAACAAATGAACAATAGAGTATAGAGTCTAAATAAATAAATAAATAAATAAAGGTATACAATTTTACCAATTAAAGTATTACAAATGAAAGTAAACAAGCTACTTCCTCTACCATGAACTACGTGTACTGCACATCTACTTTCCTCATGCAGTTCTTTTTCCAACAAAACGAAGGTGTCATAGTAAGTCATGGTAAGAGCAGAATCTGCTCCTCACTCATCAATCAATCATGCAGCCGTCCACGCAGAAGCACAACCGAGCCTTACCACGGAAAAACGTCACACACCCAAACCATGCACACTGGGTCCATTACGTTCTATTTGTATTTACTGCAAAACAAATAATAGAAAGTGGCAAATTGTTTCATTCTGCTATGAAAATAAGCAGTGAAGATGGACCTGTGGCTCTGTAAGTTCAAAATCACTCTGGATCCATCCATCCTGACAGAGCACTTCTTACGGCACCAGCTGCGCCAAGTTGGAGAGATGGAGAGCAACGTTTAGGACAAACTCACACTTGGCAATCTGTACTGTGCCTTAATCCAGTGTCTGTTAGGTGACTGAGCACAAATGTATCCCTTTATCTACTATATTTCCATGGTTGATATCCACATGGACAAAACAGGCAAATCATGGTGTTTATATTGAGGATGTGGCACGAGAGAGAGAGAGTGAGAGAGAGGGAGGAGGGCGACTGAGCAGGAAACGGTGGGAGCAGATCTGAATCATCAATCATCACACTGCTTCCTCAGATTAGAAGTTTTGCCGTGGTAAACCTTGAACTTCATGTCACAAATATTGCTGCGTAATCTGCACTGTATTTTGAAAAAATAGAGCACTACCTTCGACCACTTCCTATCAGCCCTACTTGTTATGTTGATTCAGTTAGCTGCTGCCGACGTCATCACTCTCGTGCATGCAATGCTGTGTTCACAAACAGAATGGAAAATTGACTACTCTTCCACTCTCTTGCAGTCACAAGGATGTGTTTAGGTACCAACATGGTACCATGTGATTTTACGTGAATCAGTACTCGGGAGCAACAACAGAATTTGGTCAGTACTCCAAATGTTGTTTCAATGTTTTATGGTCCTTTTAATCCACTAGCATTATAAAAATGTCCTGTATTGAGATCAACTGCAGACCTGGAAGTACCAAATTCCCTATGTTGGTCCACTGTGCTTTGTCAAGTACAGGGTCAGTGCTGTCAGCCATCTAACAGGAGATTTTAGAGCACTTCATGCTTCCATCTGCTGGTATGCTGATCTACTGAGTTCCTTTTCTAGCAGGACTTGGCGCCTGTCCACAGTGAAGCCAAAACCACTAGAAACTGGTTTGCCCATCGTGATATTGCTGCATTTGATTGGCCAGCACACTGGCCTGACCTGAACCCCATAGAGAATCTCTGAGGAAATGTTAGGAGGAAAGTGAGAGAAACCAAACTTAACAATACTGACGAGCTGAGGGCTGCTATCAGGGCAACCTGGGATTCATAACACCCTAGCAGTGCCACAGACTGGTTGGCCAAAAGATACAACAACTTTGTGCAAAAGGAGCTCCAACTAAATACTGAGTGCATACATAAGCATAGTTTTCCAGAGGGTCAACATATGTGTATTACAACTTCCTTTTTTTAGACTGATGTTTGGTGATATTTTAATATTTTTAGACAGTGGATTTCTGATTTTTGTGAGCTATAAACTGCAATCATAAACTTTAAAACAAACAAACAAACAAAAAAAACATGAAAAATTTTAACTTTGTTTTGATGAATGTAGTATATATGGAAGTGTAACTCCTTAAATTCAATCACAGGAAAAAAAGTTTTTTTCAACTGATGTTGTATTAAAGATCATCAATGATAAATTTTCCTTCCTCTGCCTGTTTTTCAAGGCTTAAGCATCTCTTTCACTGCACTTGGAAACAGCAGTTTATGTTTTTCTACATTTCATTGTTTTAAATACTCTTATAGTACAACAATCAGTGTTTGTACCACATGAGGGAAGGAGGGTTTTGACATTTATTTGAATAAATGATTGAGCTCATTAACTTAATTTTTCAATCTAATTAGAGAAACAGACGCTCTGGGATGATTCAATTTGGATCCCCAGTGAAGTCGCTTTCATTCAGTTTAATTCTGTCATGGCCGGTCGAGTATGGCCACAGCAGAGACGAAGGTTAAGAGGTAACTGACTTCAACCTTTGAGTGTATCAAGGGGACATCAGGCATCTTAGTGTAGCCTTACAAAACTCCACTGTTTTCACTGATGTGTGTAATTTTTTTGGCTCCCTTTTCTCTTTTTTAAAGTTTTTATCTCACCTGTAAGGTACATTTCCTCTCCTTCAAGAAACATCATGTGGCAGCGGGCACATGTGGCACAGCTGGGGTGGTAACGCTTCCCTCCAGCCTGAAGGAGAGAAAGAACAGGAAAGGTAAGGACAAAGAAGAACAGGGCATTAAAGGACAGGGAGGTGAAAACAAGGAAAAGAAAGTATGGGAAGACAGGAGAAAAAAAGAAAGAAAAGGATAGGATAGGACAGGATGAGGAGGTAGGAAAAAAAAAAGGAAATGGAGAGGAAAGGAAATAGAAGGAGGGTAGAGACAGGAAAGGATGAGGGAAGAAAAGTTCAGCAGAGAAAATTAAGAGGGGAGGGCATGGCAGAAAAGATAAAAAGGATAAAAAGTTCAAAAAGAATTAAGAAGAAAAGGGCAGTGACAGTAAAGAAGAGAAAAATTAAGGAAACAAAAAGACAGGAAAGAAAAGAAATGAAAAGGACAGGCAAAGAGAGGACAACATAGAAAAGAAAAGGACAAATCCCAGAGAGATGAAAAAGTCACAGGAAATAAATGAGGCAGAAAAAAGCAATAGCAGATGACACAAATGAGGAAGCAAGAACAGAGTGGAGATAAGATTTAGAGAAAAACAATGAGGAATAAAGAATGGCAAGAGCGGCGATAAAAAGTAGAAAAAAAAACAGAATGAAAAGGAAGAGAGGATGGAGAGAGCTTTTTTGGGTTGGATTTCCAAAGCTGCTTGGTCATCAGTCAACACTTCAGTCATTTCAAGAGGGACAGCTGCGTTTTTTCACAGCTTTTTATAGACTGATACGCACATGCGTTCAAACATGTACACACACTCACACTTCCTTTCAAAAAGATGGACAGAGGAAAAAATCCTGCACCTTCTCCTTCTGCTTGCCATCAGTCTGTTACACACACAAACACCCATATTTCACACTTAGAACAATTTTCTCACCTCCAGTACTCTGCCGCTGATGTACCTGTTGCAGCTGTCACACCTGATCCCAAACTGAGAGTGGTAGTCTGTTTCACAGTACGGGATCCCGTCCCTGCGAGAAAAAAAAACAAGTATGAAAACAGCAGGTTTTATAATTTGCAAATTCCTCTTGGCTTTGTGCAGCAAACATTTACCCATGAGGACCATGTCTTAGAAAACCAAGGTACCCAAATGATCAGCTGGAGAAATATAAAAGATCTCTGCAAAATTCACACCAAGTTTTCATTTCAACTGTCAAAAACTAAATTTGGAAAAACTGGACAGAATTCCTTTCTATCTTCATTTGTGAAACAAAAACACAAGCTACAATGTCAATCAACTATTAAGATTCATCCTAGAAAACTTTCAATAGTGACCTCAACAAAGTAGACCTGTTCACAAGGGGATGAAGACACCTACTTGCTGATGTACTCTCCAGTGAGCGCAGAGCCGCATGTTCGACATTTAAAACAGCTGACATGCCACTGTCGCTCCAGAGCCAGCAGAGACTGACCCTGTTTGATCTCCTCACCACAGCCAGCACAGTCTGCAGGAGAGGAGTGGAAAAATAAGAAAACACATTTTCTGAAAACATTTCAAGCATTTACAGTCACTCCTCTCTGCCCTTGCCTCTCTGCTCTGCCAACTTCTCCTCACTTCTCTCCTTCTTCCTCCCTCCTTCCTGTCAAAGTCTGCCTGTGCCAGATGGAGTACCAGAACCAGGCTACAAGACGACCTGAAGCACTGGGCCACCTTCTGTGTGTGTGGCTGTTTCACACAGTTCAGCAGGTGGACAGTAAAAGTCTTCCAGTGTTTGCCACCTGTCGGGATACAGACTGTCTTATGTGCTGGTTGAGTCAGAAATTAAGGTCGTAAGAAAAAAACACAGATGACCCGTTTTACTGAAAAGGTATGGAAGTCATGAAATACTACATTAGGGACAGTAAAGATCGTTTTTTTGGGGGTATATTCATGTGGCTCAGTACAATAAGAAGGAATAATGCTGGATCTAATTCCAGTGGTTTCTTCTCTGTTTGAGCACAACGTTGTTACTCATGTTAGTTTTTTTACAGCCAAGTTCAGGACAAAGATTTGCAACGCAACAAGTCTGTTTCACAATGCTCCTTGGGGCAGTTGCAGCAGTCTTAACTGGGCTGTCCCAGCTTGAATGAAGCTATCTGATAATGTTGCCTGCAGTTTAGTTTGTCAAATAGGAAACAGTGGAAATCATTTTGATAAAATGCCATCAAACAGCTGTTCAAAGTAGAATATTCAATTCAGTAAAATTTTACTGTGAATTTTGGAAGTGATCAGAGCTTTTTTTATTCTATTTTTTTACTTTTTATACAGAAACTTCAGCCAGATAAATATTCCTGTTGACTTCATCAGCTGTGCAGGAAAGCAGGGCAAAAAACCCTTTAGTAGCTAAAGCTAGGTTTACACTGTAATAGCTGCGAGTGTGCGTGATGTCAGCTCACACTGTGCAACTGAATGAACTGTGACCATCATTTATGTGCTCATACTATAAAATTAAAGACTGTTGAAGCTAAATTTGTTCACGGAAAAATCTAGACATCTTAAGCCGACCGCACACGACAGGATAACTGTGCCAGTGACTGCCTGAATCCTTCTTTCTGACCTAAGTAAGCAAAGGCCTGATTGTTGGCTGGTTCTCAAGGTTATCTTGCCAGATTATCATGTGGTGTGAAGCTTGTTAAGAGTGACTTTTCCTCTACAACCTGCTCAGAGGACGATTGGAGGTGCTCTGACTTGAGATTGCTAAAATTAAACATGATTATTGTTTACAACCAGTGTTTAAGGGTTGTCTTGATATGAACATTTTAAAGCCTGACATGTACAGTGTATCAAACTAACAATAACTGTTTTGATTTCAAGGCAAAAAAAAAGATTTTCCTTGGCACCCGATATTAGGCATTTTCTTGTTTTATTAAACAAAAGAGGCAGGCAAACTCCTGCACATTGTATTAACTCCACAAATATTAGTAACGTTTCTTCTCTTTTAACCCTTAGAGCTACCGCTGCAGGAATCCGTGCCGCGGCACACCCCATTGTAAATTGCTTGGTAACTTTTGAACCATAAGTCGGAGACACTAACTTGTTTTTTCCTGTGAAAAATCTGTGTTGTGCCTTTCTTAATATGTTCTCCATGAATTTGTAGCTCTTACAGAACATTTTCTAGTGAGCACAGAACTTGGCTGACATCTTGGGGTCTCTAAGGACAGCGTTGTTGTATAAAACAAGAAGTGACACAGTTTAGAAAAACGTTAATAACTTCTGAACCATAAGTCATAGATACTTACTCTTTTTTCCCCTGAAAGCTGACCATTTTGCTGTATGTTTGCTACCATTGATGTCTCCATAGCCCTGAAGGACGCCATTCTACCTAGCTTGGAACTTCTGTGACTTTTCAGGGTCTTTAAAGATTAAATCCACGGTGTTCGATCTGATACTATGCGTCTTTTTGTCTATTTTAAATCCATTTTTGATCATGTACTTTGGCTTTCTCCAGTGTGTAGGGCCATATTTGTTGAGGGTAATGTTTACTTGCAATGCATTGTGGGAGGGGCTGTCCTCGAATAGCAAGATGTTCTGTCTCTACTGCTTAAAGGAATGGCACAAATGAATCTGACTGCAAAAAAAGCGCATGGACTTTTTGGTATATATGTAGATATTTTGAAAATCTTTACTCACAGAATATTTATTTTTCACTACTTTGTCCCCAAGAGATGGGAGAACAAGTCTGTGCAAAGAAAATGCTTAGTCACTATTGTTTACTGTGTGTAATCAATAAAAATGTTTGAGTGTCAAATCATTTTTTTTTCCTTTTTTCTTTTGTTTTTTTAGAAAATGTGCATCTTGTAAACTTATGTGCTAAAGCGTTCAGATTGCAGCTCCAAAATAGAATGAGCTAATGATGCACCAATGCCAGTACCAAGTAAGTGTATCAGTGCTAATACCAAGCCTGAAAACTCACTTCTAATAAAACATCAACAATACTGAACCCAATTTCAACAGTATCATGTTAGCCTGTGATTGATAATTTTAACAAAAATGAAGATTACAAAGGTAGAGTGGACTGCAAATAATTACTGCTTAAACGTCATGAGGAGAGGTAAGGAACATCTGATGAAAATAGCAACTGTGTATGTCTAAGTGTCCTCAAAGACCATGAAATATAAATGAGTGACAGTGAAGTTCTCACTGCTGGAAGCTAGCCATGGTACCAGATAAAAAATAAATACTTGCTCAACATTTAAACATGCAGAACTTTAAAAACTGAAAATCATGTTCTAATAAATGCAGCATTACAAGTTAAAGTTGTGCAGTTTTATGTGATTGTGAATAGGTGCATGGGTGTGTGTTTGTTGCTTACAGCTTGGTCCATGGACCTTGACGGGCTTGTCGCTGTTCAGTGTGTGTGAGCACTGCTGACACACACACTTCTTCCCACAGAAGGTCACCCTGTCTCCGATAGGGAACGGACTCCTAAGAGCACATACAGATCAGTGAGTGAAACTATGAAGATACAATGGTACAGAAAGTATACATACTGCAACACAAAATTAAAGTTATCAGTTACTCTAAATAAAAAAATAAACATGTATTTAAGTTCTCACTTTAAAATGGTGAAGTCACTGTGCAAAAGGATTTCATTTTATACAAGTTCTGATGAAAACAAGTGGATATACACTGCCTGGCCAAAAAAAAAAGTCGCCACCTGGATTTAACTAAGCAAATAGGTACGAGCCTCCTATTGGATAATTACTGCATGGGCGATTATCTTTCAGCTGGAAACAAGTTATTTAACCCCAGCTGATGCAATGAGTAACTTCTCATTTCTTAAACAACCATGTCGAAAGACACATCCTGTGGCTGTGGAGAAGATGTTAGTCTGTTTAAGAAGGGTCAAATCATTGGCATGCAAAAAAGGCTTCAGTTTGCTAGGGAGCATAAAGATTGGACTCTGGAAGAATGGAAGAAGGTCATGTGGTCTGATGAGTCCAGATTTACCCTGTTCCAGAGTGATGGGCGCATCAGGGTAAGAAGAGAGGCAGGTGAAGTGATGCACCCATCATGCCTAGTGCCTACTGTACAAGCCTATGGGGGCAGTGCTATGATCTGGGGTTGCTGCAGTTGGTCAGGTCTAGGTTCAGCAACAGTATGTGCCCAAAGAATGAGGTCAGCTGACTACCTGAATATACTGAATGACCAGGTTATTCCATCAATGGATTTTTTTTTCCTTAATGGCACGGGCAATTCCAAGATGACAATGCCAGGATTCATCTGGCTCAAATTGTGAAAGAGTGGTTCAGGGAGCATGAGACATCATTTTCACACATGGATTGGCCACCACAGAGTCCAGACCTTAACCCCATTGAGAATCTTTGGGATGTGCTGGAGAAGGCTTTGCGCAGTGGTCAGACTCTCCCATCATCAATACAAGATCTTGGTGAAAAATTAATGCAACACTGGATGGAAATAAATCTTGTGACATTGCAGAAGCTTATCGAAACAATGCCACAGCGAATGCGTGCTGTAATCAAAGCTAAAGGCGGTCCAACGAAATATTAGAGTGTGTGACCTTTTTTGGTGGCGACTTTTTTTTGGGCCAGGCAGTGTATTTTAACATGCATGTGAATGGAGTTCATTTGCGATTATCAAAGCTAATATTTGACAATTTTTTAAAAATATATTATTTGAAACTATTGCATTTTAAGGAAATTTTATGATAAAACAGTTGACTGCAAGGTCTAAGAAATTTATTTGTCTATTAGCACCTATCCTAGGCTTCACAATAAAAGTAAACAAAGAGAAAGTTTTATTCTGTCCTGAAAATTTTGCAAGCATTGAAATTATATTCCATATTTCTTGGTTTTAAAATTAAAGTGACTTAGTGGAGTTTTACTTTCCATTCCCATAAGGGTTAATGCTTAAAGAATTGAGGTGTTTAAAAAGGAAATGAGTTTGTTCTAGTATCATAACCACACATCCTTCTCTACATTATGCTGAATGTCTTTCCTCTGTTCACTATCTGAACACTTTCAGGGTGCTTATTGAGGTACTTTCATCAAAACTTGGATGAAATCTTATTTGAGAGACAAAGTTTCATTCCAATTTGCAGACACAGCAACTTTCAAGATGAATACACTTTATTCCCACTTTTAGCAGACCGTGTTCCTAAGTCAATAGAGCAAGCAAATACACAGCCACACACAGGAGCTCAGTGCGAAAACTCCAAACATAAGCAAAGTGAAACCCAATGATCCATCTGTAGCAGTCTGACTGGCACTTAGCCTTTATATATTTACTGTAGTGCTCAAGTGCCATGCTTCATTTACAGCTGCTTTTATCAGGCTGCAGTAACTCTAGGTCTGTCTGAACAGAGCCAGAATTACATTTACATCAAGATACCAGAAAAGTGTAGAAGAACACTTCACATTTTAAAAATATTTTAAGACTTCATGTTTGATTTTGCAATATCTGACCCAGCACTTTCAGCTACATGCTCCAAAACTGACCTGGGCGCAAACTATTAATCTATAATAGCAAACAGAAAGAGGAACTGCAGTCATATTTTAAAATGTGTATTATTTGGTCTTTAAATGTTGCAGTGCTCCAAAGTCTGTGAATAATAAACCTGGTAAGGTTAACATCAGTTTAAACTCAGCCTTTTTGCTTCTGTTGATGCAAAAATATTAAAGCTTGGGATGTCCTGATGCATTAGTACTGGCGGGCATCAGCCCTGTTGACAAATACGACCATCTGCAAACAATGTGGCATGAAAAGAAATCAGTTGTCATTGTTGATCTATTGTGTTCAATCAATTTAATGTTGCATCTAGTCCACATAACTCCTGAATCAAAGAAGAGTTTTTATCACTCCTGTTGGACAAACCCTGCTCTATTTTCCTGGTCGAACATGAGAGAAAATGTTGGCAAAGTGGGAGACGTACACCACCAGGTTATTAAAAAAAATGTGTCATCAGCTAAAGTGTCGTTTTAAACATAGGCTTGATTTTCACAATTTAGGTGTCTCTTATTCCAGCTATTCGTTATCTACACTGCCTGTCCTGTTCGGGGCCACAGGGGCCTGGGGTCTGATCCCTGCTGTCCTTGGGCTTGTCCTGGACTGGTAGGCACTCAGGCACAGGGCTGACACATCAAACAATCAGGCCACTCATGTTCACACTGACAGACAATTTAGAGTCACCAATTAAACTAATGAGCATGTTTTTGGACTGTGGGAGAGAGCCAGTATACATGGAAAGAACACACACATGCATGGGGCAAACACGCAAACTCCACACAGATAGGCCCTGTCAGACCAGGATTGGAAACAGGAACCTTCTAGCTGAGAGGCAACAGCTCTAAACACTGCACCTTTTCAAAGCATCAATCCATAGTTCTCCCTTAACTCTTTTCTTTTATTGTCTTTACAGGTCTTTGAAACCTGTGGTAAAGGCACAATTTCTACAGGGATGGAGCAGGGGGATTGACCACCCTAAAATCCTTAATCATGATTGGCTATTTGCTTTGTTAGAGGTGGGTTCAATTTAAAAATCAACTACTTTAATCTTTCTTTTCATTATTTTAAAATCCATTAATAATTAAGATTATGAGATGTATCACAACCACTCTGTTGTGTTTTTCTTTAAGTAAAAAAAAAACAAAAAAAACAACAACAAAAAAAACACACACAGGGGAACATAGCATCACCCTGAGATACTTTAATGTTAAAATGCATGTGATTGTGGTGATACACAAGTTCAGTAAAAATGCTGATCATTCATTTGTTTGTGTGTGTTTTGTGCACAAAAATATAACTCAACTCCAGCAAGCTTGAGTCAGTTCTCCAGCTGGACATCCCTATCAGAAAAGTCTGCCTCCATCACATGCATTTACTGGTCTGCTGTTCTCATACATAATTGTATTTTAATAACAGAAGGCCACCTGTGGTTTGCAAGAAGTAGTGTACAGACTTACAAAGTCATTATTAAATGTGACGGTACACAGTGCACTGAGAATCTAATTAGCTGCTGTTGTTTTACTGGTCACAAGTTTCAAATGAAGCAGGGCTGAGAGGATCCCTGAGCACACAACAATGGAGTGTAAACTCCTTTTATAACAAATCCCAAAGCCAGCTTAACATCCTTTAAGACATACCCCACTTTAATACAATCTATATTTTAGTATGTTATTCTTAACCATAGATTGACGTGTGAAATAAGTAGGCTCATAAATGTGAAATGTTCTGGCGCTTCTCCTGACCTGCAGATGCTGCAGACGAAGCAGTGTCGGTGGTACGTCCTCCCCAGCGCAGAAACCACCTCTCCAGTAATGTACTGCTCACAGCTGTCACACTGTGTCCCATAGAGCCGCTGGTAGTCTTCTGTGCAGATGTACTCACCAGAGTGGTGAAAGAAGCCTGAGTGCACCAGATCACAGCCACACACTGGAAAAAGAAAAGATGGAATCAGCTCATTTTAGCGCTCAGTAACACGGCAGGGGGAAACGCAACAGAATGGAAATAAAAGTTAACTGTGTGAAGTTGTTGAGCGGCCTGGATTATGAGAATACTGAAAGGATGCTCTTTGTGGCCTTTGGCTTACATTGCTGTTCATATGAAAAGTTTACATAAATTTTTCATCCATATATTACTTATTCATATGCCTATTATTAAATTATCACATGGGCTCAGATTCTACTGTTACTTACGTCAAACATTGATGCAGTTATCTTTAGACAATTCTTTCTGATTTCAGTTTATCAGTGCAGATATTTTCTGTTCGCATTGTGTGCATATGTGTGTAGAGGGGGTGCGGGGCTGCTAACATCACAGTCTGTTGTCCTTTTTGACCTCTAATGGGTTAATGCTGTAATCTGGTTTATGGATTAGAGCAGTCACCATCTAATCTGCTGAATTATACAGTATGTTATGGTCATCTGTGCATAAAAACATACAGTATAATGTGTGTGCCTACACACAAACCTGATTTTGTGAAAGTGTGTCTGAATGTGTCTGACTGTAGATTAGATCTAACATGAGTACGTTCCCACGTTAAGGACACATTAACATGCATTTATGGAGGCAGGGCTGTGGGATAGATGTACGTCCAGGCAAAGAGGCCAGGTGCACGCAGTGCACACACATATACACACTGTGTTTACTATATCTACTGACAGCATGATGTATGGCTTTTATTTATTTAGCAAATGCAAAGTCCCTCAGCCAAATGATTGCTTCTGGTCCAGCTGTGCTGAGGGTGAGGGGCCGCTGATAAGCAGGATGGAAAGTCTATTTAAAAGAAGCAGAATGATGATCTGCTCCAGCTAGCAGAGGCAGGAGGTTTACTCTTACCTCCCATCATTGGCGTATAAAAGAACTTAAAACAAGTTATTTTTGGTGGGAAAGAAACATTACTATGAAAGATAAACAAAGGGGATATAAACCCTTTATGACCTACCATAGAAGGCAAAAACGAAGATACAATGAAATTGCGCTCAATTTGCAAAAAGATGGCATCTTTTTAAAAAATAAACAATTCACAGTAGTGCACTCAAATCTCTAAGTCTGCCAGATACCTTTGAGCATACAAATGATTGCAGAAGAACATGTTAAAACAATAACAAGCGCGACTCATTACCTGGAAGAAAACAACGCAATAGGTTTCTTGCAGACAAAACGTCATCATACATCATCACGTACACATAAACTAGGAAGTGCTGTGAAAGGCAGTATATTGTTTTTGATGTGTGCACTTTTTACAACATTTCTGCAAAAAAAAGGAAGGATATTTCTGAAAGGAAACAGTACTCTGGGACACACTGAATGTGAGATATGTTAGTGTTACTCCTCCGGTTTTAGATGCAAAAATAATTTTCGCACCATCTCATTTGGTTGCAATTTTACACATGGTTAAAAATAGAAATGCACTGGGAGCACTGGTGATCCTGCAGCTCTTAAAGGGTTTTAAGACACTGAAGGGAAAACTGACTGAATAATATTTTGATACTCTCTGAGAATCTTTAAGTAGGGGAAAGAAACACAAATTTACATACGATTTGACCAGAATAGGTTGTTTGCAATCCTAAATGTCTGTTGGGGGTGAGGAAATGTGGAGACAGCCTTTAGGAAGGAATCGGAACGGGGGAAAGTTAGTACTTTAAAGCTCTAAATGGTCCCTACACTTTACGAAACAGCAATTTTTTTTTAACACTGTTTAACTGATTTACCTGATGTGGAGGCAATCAATATCACAAATTACTCAGTGCTGCAGACCTGTCTAGTGTCCAGTGTCATCCAGCCAGATGAAGGGAGACAAGAGTCTGGAGGAGTCCAGTACTGAGCTAAGATGCTAGCTGAGCCCCTATGACATATTTTAAAAAATCCTTGTTTTGTTACAAAGATGCTTTTGATTGAAACGATGATAAACCATCAACCGAATTAACTTTGTGGGACCAGTGACTGAATCATCTGTCATCTGGAACCAGATGAAGAGCCATTTGGGAGCCAAACCAACTCCACTGAGCTGGACTAAATGATCTGGATCTTTTAAAAATAGATGGATTTCCTATCACAACAAGAGAGCAACAAAACAGATCAGGGTAAAATCAGAGTTTAATGTGCTAAACCATGACAAACTGTACTGAACCAAACCAGACCACTTTGAGGAAATGGACCATACACAAGCGTTGTGTGACACCTCTTGTCCAGGCTTTAGACTGAGACTTTTTCATTTCTGCCTGCTGACATTTTACCATGTGTTCTTTTACACTTTTTATACATTTTTGCCTGAACATTTCACTACTTTCAGGACATGAACGTAGCTTAAGAATGAAGAATGTTTATATTTTCGCTCTTTGAATGCTTGGCATAGTTGTAAACAACTCAAAACATGGCCCTTTCGGAAGCATTTCTCTATGCAGAAATCACTACCTGCCCCCCAAGGGATGATCTCCTCTGCTGCATGATATCATCTGCAAAGAACCTATACCCAAGATTAGAAATAAATCTCCAGGAAAGATATCAGAAATGATCCATTACGATGTCACACACTCAGGCTGGCTAACAAATAGTCTTTTTTCAAATTTTAACTGAAGTAACAAAAATCATAGTAGACTACAGAAAAGAAGGCCAGTTTCAACCATTTTTTTAAAGTATAATCCTCCAAATGCACACACTACATCAATCGGCCAGACCCCAAGGCCACACACCAAGATCTCACAGTAACTTGATTGATCAAATGTGACTTTAAAAGAAAAACAAATACAGAGTACCCAAATCGTCATCAAAAAAGCAAGTGGACTTGGTTGAGGTTCTTAAAGATGTTAGGTCTCTCCTCCAAAAGGCTTCTTCAGTTCAATTCTTGGAGGAGCGGCAAAATACCTACAAGAACCTCAATCAAGCCCAGTTGCCCTTTTGACTAAGATTTGGATAGAAATGACTTGGATGAAAGAGAACCTACACAAACAAATACAGAGTATGATCGGCATTCCCAGCTTTCTCTCCTGGTGTGTGTTCTATTGTGCTGTGAAAAACAAAAAATGAGGAAAGGAAATCTTAGCTGAGAAGATGGTATAGTTGTGTTACTGTTTGTGAGCTGAAAAACTGCAACATCCAGTATGCTCTCTCTTGGCTATTGAAGGTATCTCATCAGAGGCGGCTCATCCTGTAATAGTAGGTGTCAACATGTCTGATAAAATGTTTGGTGGATTCAAATCAGACCATAAAATAAGGCACAAAATCATTTGGTGTGTAGCCCGCCTCTTGAGCAACAACTGACACTTGTATTTACCTGCTTATCCCAACAATGTGATCAAACATGTCCACTTACTGAGCTACCTGTAAGCATGCTTCATCTCTTCCCCTCTAAAAACATGCAGTATCCGTCACTCTGATAGAACCTGTAGTATACAGGCCCAGCCCGTGGACAAGCAGCACTGTTACATAATCTGGATATACGTATTTTAAGTTAGACATCTGAACGGAAGCCAGCCGATCAAGATATCTGACAGTGGATTTAAAGTCTTGCCTTTAATTAAGCTAATGGCTCTAAACCCAGAGGAGTGAATGGATCCAATCTGATCTGAGCTGGCATGTTAAGTGGCTCAGACAGACAGACAGAGAGATAGACAGGGCAAAGAGAGACAGGCCTTACAGAGAGAGAGGAGAATATAGATACTTAAGAGGAGTCTAGCTGTCTAATGTATACGTCTATCAGGGTCAAGCTTGTAGCGGATTTGACACGATTTAATTCAGCTTTCTAGCACCGCAGGTGCCACAAGTTAAAGACATCAGTGGCAGAGGAGCAACAATAACAACTTTATAACGTTTTCTTGATGAGTATAATAATGTATAATGTTTTGGTCACTTTCAATTCTCTTTATAAAGTGTAATTTTATAATATTATGTTGGCATTACTATGAAGCTGGAATAAATTAAATATTTTAACACTGAAAACATAATTGTAAACATAAAGACAGCCTCAACATACTACTAAAGGAATCTTAATTGAAAACAATGCAGAAAAACTTGCTGAGAGGCAAGGCCAATTTCAGGCTATTGGACCTTTCAGCAGGGCAACCCAACAAAGTAAAAGTACTTGAGGAGTAGAGGAAAAGAGCAATACAGACAGAGTACAGCTACAGTGCAATAAAATAACCTTATAAACCAAGTGATAAAAAAGTGAAAAGTTCCCAGCAATTAGTTGTTACCTTCGGCAAAATAAAGTCTGCATGGCTCAAGTTTGAGTATCAGATAAGAGATTCATTTTTACAATTTACCATTAAGTGCTTTTTAACTTTCTAACCAAAAAATGTGAAACCACCATAAATATCTTAGACGTGGGGAGCAGATGGCCTCAATGATGCATACTGTATATACGCTGTACAGGTTCTTTGCAGATGACATCACGCAGCATCAAAGAACTCCCCTTGGGGCATAAATTGATTTCTACATAGAGAAGTTCTACCAAAAAGGTAATGTTTGAGCAGTTTACAACTATGTCATGCATTATAAGTGCAAGAATATAAGAATATAAGCATTCCTAATTCTTAGGTCATTTTCAAACCTGATTGTCCGGGGGACTCAGAAATTGCAACATTGTTGCACTTTCCTTTGGTTTGGTTCACATTCACACAGCCCTTGGTCAAACAGACCAAGGCGTATGAACACCTCTAACCTTTGCCCATTAGGGGCGCTGTCGTCACAAATGAACAGCGACCAATAAGAAAAGAAAGCATAGAAAAAGAGGAAACTGGAAATCCATCTCCTTCCGCCGGTCTTTCTTTCCACATAAACAATGAAAAACACAGAACTTACACCGTGTTGGGGTTTCTGCTTTTGCATCGGGGCATTACAAGAAGCCAGCGTGATGGTCAGCTATCCAAGCATGTTGTTCTTTACATGTGATGAATAAACCAGCACTGACTACAACTTGTTTGCTATGGCTACACAGATGCCAAGCGAGGTACCGCTATATATTTGAATGTATTAAATCACATATAAATCCGTATATTACTACACTTTATGCCACTTACTGCCTTTGGTTCACAAGTTGGTCAGCTTTGCTTTCACACTTCAAACGAACTGCACAAGGGCTTGTTTGGAGGCGGACCAAGACCCCCTGTTTTCAAGCTGACCAGAATCCGCTTGTTTGGTCTGTACCAGAGTTTGTGTGAGCTTTCAAAGAAAAAAATCTTTTAATTTTCACAGAGAAACAGCAGCCAAGGAATTAATGAGCTGTGTCACTCCCACTACTGTCTTTATATGGTAACAGTTCAACTTTTTAAATGTAGACTGAATTATGACAAAAGATGAAGGTAAAGAAACTGACACTTAAACGGGGACTAGCTGCCCTGGCTAACATAAAGCTATTTAGTAGAATAAGCTCATTCATGAACAGCACATCCTCACGCTCATCCCACTATTCGGTTGGTGGTATAATACCGTTGCAATTAAAAGCATGTTTTTGACAAAACAAGGTTTTTTTTATGTTAAAGGGGCTCAGTTAGCCTTTTAGATCAGTACAAAACTCCAATAGACTCGTTTTTCTTCATCTAGATAAATAAGGCTAGATTTAGATAGTAGGAGGCCCGAAAGACTGAGAATCTGTGATATTGATCACCTCATTGCCAGGTAAATCAGTTAAACTGTGGTAAAAATCACATTTTTGTAAAGCGTAGGAATCGTATTCAATGTATGTAGACATATCTGATGATAATTACAGAATTGGGTACATTTAGGACTGTTAAGTACAAACTTTCTTCTGTTGTCATCCACATTAATGGCTGTCCCCCATTTATGGACCAATGTGCTGTTGGGATCATATGATATCAAACTACCTATGGATGATAGTCCTCCAAAAAGGCTTGGGTTCAAGTCTAACCTGTGGCTCCTTTTCCACTTTACTCTATTCACTGTCCTTTAAAATTAAAGTAAAAGGAACAAATAAGTAAATAAATAAACAAAAGCAAAAGTGCACTGATGTCTGATGATGCACCACTCTGCAGCTCTTAGTGAGGACTAACAGCAGCGTTCTGAATCATCTTTCTGAAAGCCTATTCTGGGACTTTTAAATAAAGCATCATAGAAAATACATTTTTATAAACCCAGCTGCGACAAAAAGACTTTAATCCTTTTCTTTATTTTAAGAGACAGACAACTGTTCACCAGAATAGTCTTATGGCTACTCAAACAGGCTGAATCATCCACAGCCTAAAAACCCTTCATATATCAGAAGTTTTCTCATGATTCCTAAATTTCAAATTACAATAACGTATAAAAGATTCAAATCATGTTAAAGTGATCTTCCCAACCCATGTGAAGTTTTTTGTTGTTTCTGGCTTATAAAGTCACTTTCATAGTATCTTCAAACTAAAAGGTTTTTTTTTTTAATTTAATTTAAAATATATTTATTCATAAAAGAAAGAAAAACTGGGACATCACATTCACACACAAGAAAAACTTCACAAAATGTATTCTCATCATGGCAAAGCTGCTTTAGAACAACTTTAAAATGCCAGCCTGACCTTTATCAGAGTGTCTGAATGTAAAGCTGTTCACACAGTACGACTTCCAGGTCCTGTATGTGCAAATGCATTTAAATTCTCACATATTTGTGATGTATAAACTTTATATTTTACAAGCCAGCCATTCATTTTTCCTCAGCAAGTGGCTTCAAAAGTATGCTGATGCATAAAAAAGGAAAGATGTTCGAGAGGTGGAGTGATGTGGTTTTCAGCCAGCTACTATAAATGCAAACCTACACATCTACAGTGTTTAGATGTACTTTTTGTACTCATGCAGAGACACTTGAGGTTCAGCTCTGAGCCCTTTTCATCTTTTCTCCCCTTGCTGACAGTATGCACACATTCATCACAGTGTAAATGAAAAGCTGTTAAGACTGGAGGAAAACAGTAAAGAGAAGGAGCTGTTCAGGCTTGTCCTCTCCTTAGAGACCTGTGGTATATTTGGATTTCAATTCACAGGCTTTTTTTAAACTCTGTCCACACAGACCAAGAACTATTTGTAAACATTCACACTGAATATGTTAGCTGATGCTGCAAACCTTTGTTTTTCATCTTAAAGGATATAATTAATACATCCACTTAATTAACAAAGTTATTCAATAACTCTTAAAACCTTCTTTTAATGTATTAATTCCTTTTTCAACAGACTGGCCTTTTTAGTCATGCCAACTCAGTGCTCAAAGATAGCAATGTTTATCACTCAGCCACTTCCTGACTGAAATATCCCAACAGGTGTGAGATGGATCCTAATAGGAATTTGTGCAAACAGTTATGGTTCCTTTAGGATGTAACCTTCTGACTTTGATGAACACAGCTGATCTATGCGGCCTCAAGTGAAAAGAATAAAGGATTTCAGAAAGGTGAAAAAAACAAGGCTAACCAAAAATTATATCTTTATGTACCCGAAGAAAGCAGCATGTGCCACTACTAGGCTGTTACTTAACCTGCTTTTTCCCATCAATTGTTCATGTTTTTAACATTTTCATGATGAAAGAGTAAAACTTAAAGATTTTTTTTACTGTTTTCCCAGAAGAGTGCCTTGGCCTTTTCATCTTTTTTTGTTTTTTGTTTTGTTTTTTTAAGATTTATTTTTGGGCCTTTTCATGCCTTTATTTGATAGAGGAAGGACAGCGGATAGACTTGGAAACAGGGAAATGAGTGGGGAAAGACATGCGGTGAAGGGCCACAGGCCAGATTCGAACCCGGCCCGCCCACGCACATGGGTAGTGCCTTAAACCACTCGACCATCTGTGCTCCCCACCTTTTGGAATTTGTTCAAACTTTGAGCTCTCTAGACTCTTTACTTTTTTGTACTATCATTATTTTCAGAAATTCTTGTTCATGAATTATCATCACAATGGTGAAACTGCGTCTAGTAATGCAACCCCATCATGAGGTAACAAAACAACTGCAACCCAGAGACAAAATATGAAATAAGCATCCAGCTATAGATGTTTTGCAACTGATATCATGATGCCCAGGATGTGTTACTTATTTGATACCTGTGCTTAATATATATACTTTTCAACAAAATCCTTGTGGCAATCTGTGTAGTGCACATTTTGTAAAAGGAAAGCATAGAAATGTCAGTATTTGATACAAGCAAAACTTTTTGCCAGTATTTCAGGTCACCATTTCACCATTAAAACAAAAGAACACTCCAAACAACTCAGAAAAAGGGTTAATGAAAAGTATAAGTCATGAAGTTTCCAAGGCAGTGAACATCCCCCAGAGTTCAGTTAAATCCATCACCAAGAAATAGAAGGAATATGGTACATGGGTAAATCTGCTTAGATCAGGCTGTCTTTCAAACTGAGTGACTGTGCAAGAAGCAGACTAGTGAAAGAGACCACCAAGACACCTAGGACTACTCTCAAGGGGTGCCAAGCTTCAGCAACTGAGATGAGAGAGACTCTGCATACAAGAACAGTTTCCCGGGTTCTTCACCAGTCAAAGCTTTATGGGAGAGTGGCAAAGAGAAAGCCACTGTTGAGGAGAACTTGTGTTAAATCTACACTAGAATTTACCAAAAGGCATGTGGGAGACTCCGTGGTAAAGTGGAAGAAATTCCTTTGGTCTGATGAGACCAAAATAGAGCTTTTTGGCCATCAGACAAGACGCTATGCTTGGCAGACACCAAACAGTGTACATCACCACAAACACCGTGAATCACAGTTGTGGCAGAAATCATGCTGCAGAGATGCTTCTCGGCAGCCATCCCTGGAAGGCTTGTAAAGGTAGAGGGTAAAATAAATGTGGCAAAATATAGCAAACCCTGGAGGAAAATCTTATTTAGTCTGCAAGAGAACTATAGCTCAGGAGAAGATTCATTGTCCAGCAAGACAAGAGCAGTTTTGCAAAGAAGAATGAAGTAAAACTGCAGTGTCTAGATGTGCAAACCTGATTGAGACCTACCCACACAGACTCAGTGCTGTGATTGCAGCCAGAAGTGCATACTAAATACTGACCTATAAGGCCAACAAAGTATACTTGTAATGAGCTTTAATGGATTATTTCAAGAAATGTAATAAGTGCATTTTGATTGCTTTACTGGCAGGCAGTTTTCCTAATTACAAGCAATTCAGACTGGTTTGCTTGTTGTATCTTTAAATATGCTTATTGGGTGAATATGGCTTATATGAAGCACAACTGGATATTTTCAACAAGGTTTTAGACAGTTACATTATGTAAGATTTATGTTTTTGTATGCCAGCAAAGAACATCACGAGCAGTTTTCTTCTCATTTATAAAGAAGTAAATAGTCACAGACTCAGTATCATATCTGTATCATGAGCAGGAGGCCACAACTCAAATAGAAATTCCTCTAAAAATTCTTTCAACCCATCACTACTTTCATTAAAAGTGTAGAAGAGTGTGTCAGGGCAAAAATAATTTTATTAACCTTTCGTTTTGCTGATTTACAGTGTAATTATAGGAGCAGAAGCAGGAAAGGCCACAGTGGAGAAGTCCCAGAATCTAAATGAGGTTGTGCCTGTCTGCTGCTATCCATTATCCCCCCTCTGTCACATGACATTTCAGTCTTTCAGGGACAGTCGGGACAAATCTTCCCGCTGCAGCTTGAACCTGCTGACAGAAGCTTAATTTTCAAACAGGCCAAAGAGGTGTCAGTCGACTCCGCAGGATTCCTGCCAAGTAAGACCTTATGACCTCACATGGCCTCACCATGACCCAACACTGACCCCACCTGTTGGCCCACGCTGAGGGTTTATTACGAATGGTCTTTGTCCTGTAGGCTGAATCAGCACAAGTTCAGTCAGAGACAGCAAGGAGCTCTACAAGGTGATTTAGTTCTCACATACAGAGCAGTGGCTAAATTATTTGATCAAAAATGATACATTTCAGTGATGAAAACCATTATTAAAGAGCATTTTTGCTGGACAGCTGATCTGATGGTAGAGAGAATCACCATAATGGCGAATAATCAGAGTAATAAGTCATCACAGCAGCTCAATTGTTCACACTGTTGCAGGGGGGTTAAAGACAAGCTAAAGTGAAGTGAAAGTTTCTATGAGGAAGTTTTGATGAATCTGTCACCCCCTGTGGACAAAGAAATGCAAGCAGTGGTGTTTTCTGTCATGTTTAGGGTTAATTATTGCTCCAGTTCAGACTGTACAAACAGACAGCACAAATTCCCCAACACCAGGCAAAAGAAAAATTGAGTAGCTGGCGGCAGTATAGGTTGTAAGCTCCATCTCCCCATGTAAACAGATGAGACACTGGTCAAACTTCAAAATTAAAACATACCTCGGATTTTTTTTACACACATGTAGGTCTAAATATTAAGGTTTAATCAAGACTAATCAAGTCCTAGAGTTTCAGTTTAATTAGTTATTTGCAGGGCTGACACCCTCCAGTCAGTCGATATGCTCTCATGCAACCAAGCTATCCGCTTGTCAGCTGATCACGTCTGCATGTGAGAAAAAAATGTTGGAATCGCACAGCTGATTGTGAGACGCACAGCAGAAGACAGAGAGGAACAAAGCAACAATCCTAGTAAAGAGGGGCACAAAGTGACACAGAACATGCTATATAAAGATTGTTTCACAGCAGTTATGCTGTAAATGACTCTGACACAACAACTTAAATTCAACACAAAGATGCAGGATGTTTGTATTGAAAGCATGGCCTGCCCATTGTTAAAGTATCAACTCCAGTGGCCTGATAATTCACCAATCAGCAAATATGAGTATTAAGTCCCTTTATCATCTCATTAAAATGTACACATCATGGTTAGTGTCTGTCACACAACAGACAAAAGGCAATGTCTCCTGGTCTAGTCCTAAGCAGCAGACTTTTTATCACCTCAACAGAAAACCTGAAAGAGACTAAAGAAGAGTTTCAACTTTCCAGAACTGTCTGTGTCTTAGGATGAACCTCAATCCGTTTTGCTGCAGATTGTACCATGCTGAACTATCTTACATGTTTCATCTGCAATTTTAATGTGAGTTCTGGTAAGAAGAAGAGTCATGTTTTCAGTTCTGAGGTTCCACCAGCCAGTTCCTCTTAGTGCACTTCTTCGGCTCTAAATAAAGTCAGTGAAATATTTTAGTGCCTGTTCTGGGGGTATTTTGACATTGGATATGGAGATGCATCATCCATATTTATATAGTGTCAAATGTTTCCATGAAAGACTTAAATATATTACTAACTTTGAATCATCAAGGTCTAGTAGAGGGAGAATAAAATGGGGTTGCAGAGAAGCAGAAACTTCATTTCAGGTCACAAATAAATAAACTAAATACAAAACAATTAATAAGTCATTTTCGTCCTCTTTCCTTTCTTTTATCCTAACATCTATTCCCTTTTTCACTCTGTGCTCCATCACTTTCATTCTTTATCAGCCTCCTACATTCCCTATTGTCAGCTCATCTGGGGGCAGGTTCAGCTGCAGTTTGGCAAAGTCACTGAAGTATTTAAATATTTTTCTTCTACATCTGTTAACACTGATTTGTGGCCTATTAGACTGAAGTGCTCCAGGTCTGGACACACAGATTACACAAAACACACAACTGGCAGAAAGAAAACAGATAATGATTTCTTTGTTTACTGCCTGCGGCACAAGAAAAGGGTCGAGGGATTGAAAAGAAAAAAATCCAAACAAGAGAGATGCAAATGAAAATGAATCGAAGAGATGATGACTCCTGGAGGCCTGATACACATGTTGACTCTGTCATCTTTCTAGTTTTGTTTCCAGAGACACAAAAGAATACATGACTAACAGCACAAAAAAGCCAGCAAACTAACACTCTGTGCAGAGGCAAGGATGCACACACAAAAGAGAACTTCACGGCTCAGCTGATACAGCAGTTAAAGCCTCCGTTTGTCCTTGAAGTCTCTTCTAAAGAAAGAGCCCAGCCATCCATGACTACGTGTACAACATGGTGTACTAACAGTGCTGAATTACACTCAATCTGCTGCTGGTGTGCCTCAGACCAAAACACTTGTTTTAAACCAAATTGGGTCAGGCTCTTCAATAAGCTGTTCAATGTAAGAATAATCATGAGCCTATTTTATATTCTGCTGACAAAGTGAAGACCCTTCAGTTAAAATCCAGAGAAATAACTCAGAGTGCACCAGTGGTAAAATCTGTTTAAGGTGAGAGGTGAACATAAAAAAAATTAAACATCACAGACAAAATGCCTTCAAACAGCCTTGTAAAATTGCTTTGGTAGTGACTGAAAATCAGACAATTGGGGTTGTTTGATATTGTTCCTAACTTAAAAGATACTGAAAGGTCAAAGATGATGTACATGGTTCAATATTCTGCTGGAAAAAAAGGTGAGGAAGGGGATTATTTTGGACACAAGACGTGATGAGAAGAGAAGAAAGGCAAGACAGGAGTCAAGGGAGAGATTAGACAAAGAGAGTGCATCATATGTGAGGAGAAAGAGAAGAAGACAGCAAAGTACAGGGATGAGAGGGAAAAGACAGGGACTGGGGAAGGGGGAGGGGCCCAGGGGAGGTATCAATGAGTTTATCGATCTGTCCATCCAGCACATGTCTACCATCCTGTCACTGTCTTCCCTCATCTATTCGTAAACGTGGGATGGATTCCCAGAGTAGCTCCTCTGCATTTGCATGAGTAGATCGGGGTGAACAGACAGATCAGAAGAAGGAGGAGGAGAAGAGGGGGCGTCTAACCAGCCAGCAGTCTGAGTGAAGGAGAGGTCAGTATCAACAGACACACTGGTACAATCACTCGGCACAATATGAATGGACTGCACTGCCAGAATTATCTGCATACCCAGCAGGACACAGGGCCAACCCTCCAAAACTGGCATCATTTGCTTTTTAAACAAGGCCAAATTCACAAGAGTGCTCCATATTTTATGAAAGATTTTATGAGAGCAGAGAGATATTTTTGCAGAGTTGCATTTTTCTGATGAGTGATTAGCCTGGTTAAAAACAGCTCTGGAGTGGCTTTCTGTTCCTAGTCCTTACTGCTCTGAAGAGGATAAAAGTGTATGAAGTTCCCGTTTGATTTTGATGCATTCACTTATCTTAATTTCCAAGTCTTTGATTGCTTTATATCAGTACCGCCAAGACATGACTTATCATCTTTGAGTTTTAATACACAGCACATGTGCAGGACTGTGATAATCTATGGCCCTCAATCTGAGCCTTGTGCTTTTATACAACTCCCATTGGTGCTTATAGTCAGTACAACTGCACAGCCTTTGCTATGACATGCCATGTAAAGCTGTTCTACTAACAGCAATTAGGGCTACGTCAGATTAGATCAGATGCAACATCAAATTTAATTCATTTGTGTTATTACACTTTCATTTTGCTCCACCCCGCACAACTAAATCTTGACTGGTACTGGAATTCTGCCAATGCCAAGCAGCAACAATGCATGTTCCTGGTGGCAGCAGGCTGAGAAAGTCACCCCAGAAACCCCTCTCCCCAGCAAAATTTTCAGCTCCTCTGAAGGATTCTGAGGTTATCTTGGGCCAGATGGGATATATAATCCCTTCTACAAGCTCTGGGTCTATTGGGGGTCTCATTCCAGTCGGACAAGCCCGCAAAAACCTCCGAAGGGAGATATCAAGGAGGCACAAGATGTTCAAACCACCTCAATTGACTCCTTTTAATGTGGAGCCATGTCACCCTCCAGCTGATTGTATTCAGGATCTTGTTCTTTTAGTCATAACCATAGGTGTTGGCTGGAACCACAGTTAACGTAAGCCGGTATTTGCCAGTTTTAGCCGGTTTCATGAGCAGTTGTCTGGCAGATACAGATATTAACAGCCAAAATGTCTGGCTGAATAAAAGAGAAATGATCACATAATCAAATAGTGAATTATTACTAGTGCTGTTAAACGATTAAAATTTTTAATCAGATTAATCACAGGGTTGCTGTGGATTAATTTCGATTAATCATGATCAAATATCATTCATTTTTAATCTATATTAATCGCGTTTCATTTTGCATAAGCAAACAGACTCAATCTCCGATGAACGTATGCTTCGCGTAAGCTGGAAGTGATTTGGTGAAAACAAAACTCCTTCCTGCAGAATGTGCATAATACTTTAAGGTCGACTGTTCCGTCTTGTGTTTTTTTTGTACTCAAATTTCCCATCGAGAGGGCCAACGTGCTGTTTAGCATCTTCCATATCAAGTTGGTTGGTCACTACTGGATCAACGGCCCATTTGCGCATGCTCGACGGCATGCTCGATGGTATCCCTACTTGGACAAACTACCCAAAATGTGTTGAGTCATTCTGTGCTGTAGATGGGTTAACTGCATTAAAATTTTTAATCAGATTAATCATGATGATGGATTAATCTGCATTAACGTGTTAATTTTGGCAGCCCTAATTATTACATATTCTATATCATAATTCCTAAAAGATATGTAGTAAAGAATGTGTTTAAACAAACTCAAAGTAATATAAAATTGAAGTTATTTTACTACGACCTACTTCCTGTTTTGTGCTCGGGGGTTTGTTTATACATGCAACACAGCACATGGCTAGTTTTGCTGGTGAATATCCATGTGATCAAGATGATTGCATCAGACAAAGCTCATCTCTGGGGGACTGAAAACTACACAGAAAAATTGACAATGTGGAAAGGTTTCTGAGTTAGTCATTAATGCAGCTAATAAGGACGCCCCAACAGAGGGAACTACAGATAGCCCACTGACTTAAACTCTGATGCAGTGGGTGGGACAAGGATGGGCCCACGCAGAGAGTTAAAGTGGACTTTGAAGAGCACGCAAATCTACCTTTGATAAATATTCAGATGAAACAGAACTGTATACTAAAGGTCTGCTGTGGGAAGAGCCATCAACAAGAGGACAGCAATGAACCACAGAGGATGCTTTTTCTTTCTTTGGGACAATTTAAAATAAACCATGATGGTTGGATATTATTGTTTTAAGTTAGCAGTGGTTACAGTTGAGTTCATCAGTTTATGGCGCATATATGGGACAGTTGACAGTAAAGATTGATTTACATTTGAAATGCTGAATTTTGTCTAGCTGAAAGACCACTGGTTAGCTATTTGTTGGGACGATCTGTTGCCCTTTTCAGTTAAAGATGTTATTTGGTTGTTGTAAGCTGCTAAGTTATGGGAGCAACTAATGTGCAAGCAAATGTAAAGCTGCTGTTGTTTATGTGTTAAATGTAGGTGTACATTGTGCAACTGACATCATGTAAGGAAAAGCTCTCACTTTTTTCATTATATTTTGTTTAAACAACTTGCATACAGATAAATAAAATGTATTTTTGCTGCTATTTTAAAGTTCTGGTCATTTGCACTATGTGTAAATAAGCAGGCTGTCACAAGATAATGACAACGAGAGTTTACTGTCGGGCTTGGTAACTACTCTCACAGACTCGGGTCTAGTTCAGACAGAAACGTGACCCCAATCCAGCTTTTGTGCAGACATAAGCAGTATCAAAGTGTTTCTGTTTTTGTGTATTTTATTACTTTTAAATACAGGTTATTAATCATGTATGGCTATCTAAAATATATGTAAAGTACTTGTTCTTACTGGCCAGAATTCAAGAGGACTGATAGCCATTTAGGCCTGGGACAAAATAGACTTGTGTAAACTTTGGTTAGAACATAGATCGACTGGCAAATCAAAGCTCTGCCTTCAGACTCAGCTCCATCTTCACCATGACAGTCGGAAACAACACTGTCACTACTGCTGACACTGCATCAATCCATTTGTCAGTCTCACCCTCCATGAAAGGGCCGAGATACTCTAAGTCCCTCACTTGAGGCAGTGGCTCAACCCCCACCCAGGGCAAGCAATCCACCAGAGAACCATGACCTTAGACATGGAGGTGCTGACCCTTATGCCCGAAGAGGCAAAGAGAGTATCACCTGCAACAAAGAGAGATGAGATATTTGAGTCTCGAACTTGACATCAAACTCCCTTGGCTGCACCTTTAAGATCTTGTCCAGGGAACTCACAAAACTAACAAGGGACAGCCCTGAAAGAGACCAACCTTGTATTGAAAACAAGCTCCACTTTATGAAGATGACACAGATGCAGCTCTCACTTTTGTCAGACAGGGCTCAAATGGCTTGTAGCAACAGTGACTATACCCCATGTTCCAGCAGCATGATCATAGTTCTTCAATCCAGAAAACACATGCAGACTGGGAAGGTAGAAGTGAAAAAATACCTCTGTAAGTCTGTTGATTACAGCTGCTTCTGTTTCCTGTGACAATCAGAGGTACCATTTGATCAATTTAAAGAAGGCAGCTTATATAGAGTTTAAGTCCCAGTGCTATTGTCCTCTTTATCAGCACTAATGAAATGTTTGTAAAATGGAATTACTCAGTCAGAACAAATTGTTGTATAAGATACTACAATCCTGCTGTCTCATCTATTTCACTCTGCTTATCTGTTTCCATTTCTCATCAGCCCAAATCTCCTCTCTTCAATCTAAAATAACTGCTCTAACAGGAGATTACACTGTTACCAAACAAAGATGCATTGTAAGTCTCTGTGTCATTCAAAGCCACACACAAAGACTGAAAGATGAGAGGGACAGTGAGAGGAAGGACAGAAGAGGAAAAAATAATGAGCCCTTGTCCTGAAAGCTGACGATTTGATTCTCGTCCACTTCATCAGCTGATGACCGCTCAGACCCTCAGTCCATTAGCTAGAAGTCATTAAGCTTACTCTGCAACATCAAGTCTTGATAAAAATAAATATTCTAATATCAGAGAGGGAACACTACTATCAATGGATCTAGTCTGTGTTGTGTTATATATGAAAGGGTGAGTGCATCGATCAAGCAAACAATCAGTGAATTATTCAGGAGAACAAACAGCCCATGATGTTATTTCTGCTCTGGTTATTTTCAACATGTTCTATGAGTAATGTTCCAGAAAAATTATTATGGAAATAGCTCTCTTTTATTGAGTTTCTTTGTGGCTGGGTGTATTCAGGTGATCAAACAAAGAACCGGTGCTGTCTTGCAGTGCACTCTGAGACTGTGAGGGTCCAGAAAGGAGGTTAGCTGGTTGAGGTCTGACTACATGCTGAAAACCTGCTGACTGCACTGCTAAGCTAGCTGCTGACTTCAGACCTCTATTTGTGTGCTCTGTGCCACCTGCTCACCAGTGGAGCTCAAACATGCAAAGACACAAAAAATTCTCACATGCTGCATGTTCACACACAAACTATCACAAAGCCTAGTGATTCAAGAGTGGAGTAATGCAACTTTGCCTTACCCTGTTTTGTAACCATGCCTTTTCTTCATCTGCTTAATTTACATACAGTCAAAGATGTGTGTACATGTGTGGTCAGTGGTTTGAATTGTAAACGGTTTGAATTATGCTCACTTACCTTCTATTATATTGTATTTACACAGACAAGGTTTACATGAAAACTGACCCAAATCTTAAATAAAACCAGACACAAATGCATGGTTGTTGCAACCTGGGAAATTTGAATTTGCTGACTGCTGTCTTGCCACCGTAACAATGGCTGCCCCACTGTCCTAAGATTGCCTGTGGCATAGCTGAACACAGCCATGCACGTTCAAGAACTGTCCTTTGCAGAACTTTCTAAACATTGCTTTGATTTCAGCATAAATCTCAACAAATCACCATGTTGTAATTTTAATCTAACCAGTTTTATACATATATTTCTACGGAAATGTGCAAAATACACAATTTTAAAAGATTTAAAAATACTCTGTTTTTTGGAAGGCATCTCGCGACCCCCACTCAGTGTCTCACGTGGGAACCAATGCATTAGGTGACATCTTCTGCTTAATAAAATGTTCTTCTCTTAGTCAAGTCTAAGTATATTTTATTGTGAGGCACCAGTTCCATGACCTTGGATCCAGGACCCCATGGGGGTGCAAAAGATCTCAGAGGGGGAGGCACAAGATGTTGTCACCATTAGATTTGCATATTTAGTAAAATCATGATACACTTATTGTCCATGCAAAGGTCTTTTGGTTAAAGAAAAATATGAAGATCTATTTTCCTAGAGTTTTATCAGTGCAACAAAAAGAATGTTGATTTATGCTAGCAATACATTACTTTTTTCAAGTAGGTCTTGGGGGGACTTAAGAGTTTTTTTAGATACAAGTGTGAAGGGGGAATAATGAGGAAAAGACACTGAGAACCACTGAAGTAAGGTTTGATTGCTAACCAGCTTTAAATTAATGCAACACACTAGATAAACATCACCTGTTGGCATTAGAGCATGCGATATTATTTGCCAAAGGGCAGATGTCTGTCAACTCTCCCCATATCAGACGATACCAGTGTCAACTGACGGATTGGTGCATCTCTGAGGAAAATCTTATAATGGGGATTCTTTTAGTGTGAGTCTTTAAGTACTGTACATTTACCTCCTAACAAGGTCTAAAGGGTCTTAAAGGTAGAAAATAAAAAGCAGGAATATCATATGGGGGCAGACCAAATCTCACCAATCAAGCCCCTACTTTTCGTCTTCAGACATCATGAATCAGTGCACACATTATTGGACATCCATATTTGAGCTGCAGTGGCTGCTGGGATATCAAAAGAAAACCACAGAGCCTCTACCAACTGTTTGAAAGATCAAAGACCTCCCCACCTTCTGCTCTTTGTGAATACAGCTCATGTCACCTTTTGTTTCAGGTGACATTGAGGTCCAATCACAGGAGCTGCTGTGTCACTGGATGTGTCTCTTATATAACACAGTTTGACTTTTATCCTGGTGATGTTCAGTTTCTATTTCAGAGGAGACAGAGGCTGTCATTCAACTGTGTTTCCTTTTAGTCTGAGTACTGTTAATGAATTAATATTTAATCCTGCTAATTGATGTGGGTGGAATCCACAAATAACAATGTGTGGGAATGGTGAAAGAAAGGGGATGTTCATGTCTTAATACAGTCTGTGTGCATGTGAGGAGATGTTAATCTTAACCGTACATACAGATGATTGTTGGTGTGCATAACTGTGCAGCAGTTTTTTTCTCTTTACCTTGACAAGTGAAACATTGGACATGGAAGTGCGTGTTTTTGACGCGCACCACCTCCCCACGACAAACCTCCCCACAACGTTCGCACACAATGGGGGAATTTCCCCGGCTGGAGAGAGGAGAGCTGCTGTTGTTGTTTCCTCCGTAGAGCCCTGAATGGTAATGAACTGAGGAGAGAAGAGAAGATCAAACACCTGTTAGTGTCATGTTCAGACCTTTCTTTTGTCTCTCTTTTAACTGTATTCAAACATGTGATCAAAGTGTGACAAACAGCAGGAGCTACTGTCATATAAAAATGAGGCATCTGATGCATTTATTTGTCAGAAAAGTGTCTTGTTGCAGGAAAATGTGACAGCTAAACACAATCTATGAATCCTTTATGAATAATGTAGAGAAAAACAGCTGCTTACTTGCACCATGTATATGAAGAATAACATTTTCATAACAAGTGGACCGAAAGTCACGCTCAAACATCAGATAAGATGCTGATTATTCTCTTTGTAAGGATATCTGGTCTTTAGATGATTTTTTTTTCTTTTACTGCGACAACCAATCCTTGTTGATTAGTACGACTACAGCATACAAATAATTACACAATAAAAGAAAGTTAAGAGTGGTTCTAAAGTTGTTTGTCAGGACCCAAAAGTGGGGGGAGGTATTTTCAGCAGGTCACGAATGTATACCTGGAAAAGGAAATCGCAACTAAGTCATAAGTCTTACATATTAATTGTCACAGCAAAACAGAGCTTACGAGTTTAAGACAATAATGTACAGAAGCCCAATGTATTTTATCTTATTCTGTTTTGCTGTGACAATGAGTAAAATGTGGCTGTTTTCTCAAGATCTCAATTAATTCATTTCATCCTACAATAACAAAGCTTGTTTTCCCATGCACAGTTTTAATTTCTCAAGATCTAAAAAAACTGTTATAATGATAAAACAGAGTACAACAAAGTTTTTTCCAGGGTGACGAGTGAGGTATGCCTCAGATGAAGGAGATCAAGTATCTTGGGGTCTTGTTCATGAGTGAGGTTAAAAGGAAGTGCTGAACTGAAAAGCTGCTCTCCATCTCTCCAACATGTCACAGCGCTTTGACGCATGTGCTTGTGCCATATAAAGAGTTATTTCAGGATGGATGGATGGATAGATGGAATTTAAAACCATTTGCCGGCCGCATTTTACAGATTTTCACAGTGAATACAAAAGTGTGCAAATACCCATACTTGTACTTGTGGCTGAGTTTTACAGCCACTGAGCATCTACAATTAGTAGAAATGTTCATATCTGCAGACAACTATATTATGCCAATAATATCATGTACTGATTAACACTAACTAGATTATATACTCTACAACTTTAGATTACTTTTTGCAATAATATATATTTTTGAAACAAATAAACTGCTTGCTGCATTAATAAAATTGGTGTACTTTGTATTCTGCAGTTGACTTCTTTTTTAATCTCTAGCCTGACCAGAGAACACTCAGAATCCCACTGTACTGTCTACGACATAAGAGCTTTGAATTTCTAATATTGAAATAGTCGAGCAGAACATGATAGACGGATACACAATGAGAGAGAGAAAAAGAGAACAGTGGTGCCCTTTTGGGGATTACACCTTCATTCTCGATTATGAAACTGGTCAAATCCCTCTTAGAGACACAAGTCCTTTTTGATTCTGCCTGTAACACACAAACGCAGAGCTCTGTTTCTGTCATGTTAGGCCACAAAGATAACAGAGCAGTAGGGTGTAGAGATATCAATGGCTGACAGGATGTTTGATCGATACTGAATATGATTTCCTGTAGCTGTCAGCTGCACTCACCCATCTGAGCAACAATTCCATTGTATTCTGCTGAATTCAATTAAATTACACTTAATGCTACAGCATCACAGAGTATTATGCAATTGCAGTGAAGACACACTCACGCACACAACATGCGGGCAGGTTAAGCTGATGACAGTGGGAGAGAGAGAGAGAGAGAGTAGTGTTTCTAAAAATGTTTTCACGATGAGAAAAAAGAAAGCTGGAACACAAATGTTTCCTAACAAATAGTATCATCAGCATGTGTGTGTTTGAGAGAGAGCGAGAGTGTGTGTGTGCCACAGAAGCTGGCACTGGATCTATAGCCAGATGGCGGCACAAGGACTGAAACCACAGACATAGAAAGATCTGAGCCACCTGTGTTTGTGCATGTGCTCGCATGTGTGTAAGAGAGAAATGACTGAATGTGTTATTTTTGTGTGAATTTGTTATTTTTAGTATGTTTAAGCTGCGAATGCTCTACTTTATGGATTTATTAAGGTGAAAACCGACAGACTGTGTGTCACTGTGTACCATATACAGCTATTATGGTCATGTATTTTTTTTTTTAAATTATAAAATGGACTAGCAGTACACACACACAACCCTTCTAAAGAAAATTATTTTCTGAACTTTAACAAAAAAGTCACAATGTCCTGCAACTCCTTGTCACACACAGCAAATTTCCCTCAAAGGTGGCATGTCGGACCAGGAAATTAAAGCAACCCCTATGATTGTCAGACAACTGGCCTTTAGTCAACAAACAGAACTTCCTCTCATAACAATATTGATCTACAACCACAAGAAGAATGGACCCTCAGGTTGGACACCAGATCTGGGTCAACCAGATTTGTACTGAGGACTTACTTTATATTGATCTCTATCATGATCAACAATGTATTTTATGTACTTTGTCTTGTCAGCTGTGGTCTTTCCCAGTCTTTTTCATCGCTAAGTGGGATTTTTATGTATGTTTTGCATCGGTTTTATGTGGGAATGCGGATGGAAATTAGTGACTCTGTAAATCTGGTGCACCCATGTTTTCATTTACTATTAAGAATGATCAGTGTCATTGCACTCTGTTCCTTGATAAATAAACTAAACTAAACTAAGGTATTTTCGCACATGTACATGAAAACTTTCACAAGTTTTCTCAGGTGACCTGCAAGTTTAAAGGCAAACAGTCAAAGTTTTTACTTCTACTTTACAGGAACTTTTTCCAGCCAGTCCCCTATCAAAATTGCCATGTAAAGTCAGGCTTAGTTGATGTGTGAACACATCAGGACATAATTTTTAAAAATTACTTTGACCAATCAAGGAAAGATGTTGGCTTTTATACGACATGACTGGTGCATAACTGATTAGATTCTTGCTCACATTACAAAGCAGCTTCTTTTCTTTTCTGATAATCATGTTCTTATTTTCATTGATACTGTGACTATGATATGATAAAAGGTAAAAACTGCCATAATGTGCCGGATTGGCTCAGTGTGAAGGGTGTGCACCCATTTTTGGAGGCTATAGTCCTAAATTCACTTGTCGAGGGATTTCCCGACCCGGTGCATGTCTACCCGCATTCTCTTGCTCCATGTCCTGCCTCTCTTTAGCTGTCCTATCAAAAATAAAGGCAAAAAAAGCCCAAAAATAGTGTTTATCAAATCTAACCCCCTGGAATGCACCCCTCTTCCCCCCTTAACACAGGATAACTTAACACAATCAAGAACATATGAATATGAAACGTAAGAAGCTTTCTGGGCAGGCTGTCTAGTATTAACTTCAGTCAAAAATAAAACTAAGGAAAAAACATCTTTAAATGAGTCATTTTATTGTCTGGTCATCTGAGAGCTCTTTGGCTCTAAACCCAGGTACAGAGCAGTGGTGTTCATCATTAAAAAACTGATGATACTGGAAAAAAAAAAGAGTTAATGATGAGACAGCCAACTGTATAACTCTATTTTTCTGCGTATCAGCCGCCGTAGTGTTGTACAGTGATGTTCCTCCTTTGTTTATTTTGTATAGTTGAACTTAATGTAGCCAGAAAAAAAGCCAAGGAAACGAAACTGATGGAATTTCCACAAAAAAGTGTAACAGATCATTACCTCCACATTCCTGCAGGTTTTAGGTTTAAAAGTCCTCGCTGTTTGACGGCAACACATGTTAATTCTGATCTCTAACCTTGTGGATAAACAGATGGATAAAACAAATAAGGTCTCCCACTGTGTGAACCAAACCAATCAGCCCAAAGATAATCCTCCTATTTTCTGTGGATGGTATTAGGGGTTACACTGTCGCTCAGCCATAGGCCCCTCTGCGACACTGACATGGTTGTAATGTATTGGAGTGCAGCCCCAGCAGAGCCCTTATATAAGGTTAAACACCCCCTGAGGTGAGAGCTATAAAACTGGGGCTGCTAGGAGGTGCAGGCAGCTGCTTGATGTCTGAGTCTTTTCTGCAGAGCCACTTTTGTTTTGGATTTTGGGATTTAGTGGTTTCATATTATTAAAAAGCTGCTGTATGTGGGTCTATGTTTAGACGTAGGCAGATATTAATATGTTGCTGGCACAGTGTCGACCAAGATGTGTTCCCCAGTCTTCTGCTCCTGACTTAGGAATATCTGATTTTCATCTGCAGGATGTTGTAACTTTCTTAGTTGAGTAAATTCATTTCAATAAGTAATAATTTCTAATTCACTGCAACACAAGGCACAATTCTGCACATTTTGAAAACAGCATTAAATGCTTATATCGAACAGCTGCACAAAAATCTTTGAGTGATGAAACAATTGATAAGTGCTGTCAGATCAATACACAATATCAGCCTCTGTTTCTAACCTTCACTGACAGACACATAATGACAGGATGAAATGCAGTGTCAATAAGTGAGTCAAGTGATCAATAACCTCACTAAAGGGATGTTTATGTCTACCTCAAGTTAAACCCTCCCAGGACACTTTGATATTGATTAGACACAAGCACACTCAGAATGAACACCCACACACGTGCGCCTCTCTTACACATGGAGGCTAAAGCTTACCATTTGTCGGTCCACTCATGATGTGAGGTTGAAGTCCAGCAGCTTGAATCTTCAGTGTCTGTCAGTCAGCAGGAGAAATGATCTAAATATGACTAAACAATCCTCTGTGGTCCTCTACGACTTTAAACTCTCCCTCCCTGTCTGTCAGTCTGAAAAGGGCTTTCCCTGCTCCTCCCCGCAAGCGGATTATACTGCCAGCCGGCAGACTACTGTACCCCTCCACCCGAGTAAAGACAGCCGCTTCAGCCGGAATTAATCGAAATTGAATGGTACCATCCTTCCTCT
Source organism: Cheilinus undulatus (assembly GCF_018320785.1). NCBI lineage: Eukaryota > Metazoa > Chordata > Actinopteri > Labriformes > Labridae > Cheilinus > Cheilinus undulatus. The sequence continues at coordinate 23,727,909 of NC_054876.1, read as the reverse complement.
CCTCTTCACTGTGGGTACTTCACGCCTTCAGCTTCGACCTCCACCGGCCAACAAACCCCAGTGGTCCTCTGGTTCGGCGTCCATCCCTCCCTCAATGTACAGTCGGTGTGCTCCGGCAGTGGACGCCAACATGCCTGTGCGCCTCGGAGCGGAGACTGAAGTGCTGCATGGTGAGTTTGTGAGGGGATTCACTCTCTCAGAGCTGTCAGAGTCGTTCGCCGGGTCGGACGAGCCCCTCGCATGGAGTGAGAGCGCCGATCAGCGTCCAACGTCTAAACTGCTGACGGGCCAGCAAATGAGAAGGACTACAGAGGACTCTGCACCCCTATGTGTCTTTCATTGCATTGAAGCTGGGAACAAAGCCCTAGCTAAAGAAACAAAGAAACAAACCAGCTTGTGTAAAAATAAAACATAAAAGTTGAAAAAGCAGAGTTAAACTATATCAATAACAGCGATGACTGCATCCTACGGGGTTTCCCTCAATGGGTCTACAGTAGTAGCTAGCAAAGTTGAAGAAACCTAAAAAGCTAAATCTCTAGTTTTCTTATATTTATTATACAACAAGACGGTTTAACGAGGGGGGTTTCTTTGTGAATCCACATCGAACGGCTTTTTTAAAACGCTCTGCTGGTACAAACAGATTAAATGTTAAGTTGTAAAATAACTACCACTCTTTCTAACGGGGTTTCCAGGCTAGGTAAACGTAGCAACTGGGCCAAAAGTAGCCGTTAGGTCAGCATTTCTTCAAAATTACTTTTGTCTAGCATGAACCTACACGCAACATCTAAGTTACAGGGGTTATTTCAGAACAAAGCAACTTAAGACTCAACTACCACTTTTATCAAGTCAATATTGAAATGTCTAACCGTCTTTACGGACAGTTCCTATACTTTATAAACCCTCTGGTGCGCTGTGATTGGCTGAAGCCTACCTTTGTCACTCAATGGCACGAGAGAGAAGGAGAGCATATGGCGCAGAGAAGCAACTATGAACGCATTTTAATATTTACCTCTGCGGGATGTAAAAGGCCCTGAGGCACCACTGACTCTTTATTGGATACAGCCTGCTGTAATTTGTATTTTGTTGGTCCTGTGTGTTATCAATGTAATATTCCCTCAATTTGTCATAAGGAAAGTGTGTCATTGGCTCTCTTAGTTATTTAATGCTGGCCTGATTAGCTCCACATTATGCGTTTTAATGTATTTTATCTCTATGTCACTTTTATAATCATATAGGCCTAATAGCTTAATCCTACAGAGGGTATAGAGAAGAAAAGTCAAGCATGAAATTAAAAATGTGTTGTGCCAGAAACAGCTTTCTATTCAGAGTCAGGGTATCAGGGTTTGAAATAAACTGTTTAATGCATTCCTATAAGTTTATAGAACTTAACAAAATACTAGAAAACTATACTGGGTGATAATAGGTGAATGGATGGACTGTCTGATTTGCAGACATATTAGAGACATATGACAACATAAATATTGAGACAACTGCTTTTTTTTGCTTGACCTTTTTATGTAACTTACAGAATATGTAGAAAACAGATTATGTTATTAAATAAAGGCAATGTAAATCAAATATTAAACAATGAATAGTGACATAAGAAAAATAAATCTTTTTTTTTTACTCTGAGGAAGGCTTTCAATGAAAAAAAGTAAAGATTCTGACCTCTTCACATAACGTTATGAAGTATTATTATCAAGTAATGGTATGATAAGTTCTCAAGTACTGCAAGCTAAAATCCCATTGGGACTGTAAGCTAGAGTGGGTTCAAGGAAGCTCTTCTTAGAAAAATAAGGTAAAAGTTATAATTTAATGATATAAGTGTTTTTCTATTGGTCCACAACAAGAAGACATCTGATTAAATAATGCAAAACTCAGTATACTAATTGATCATTTCATTGATCTCACTTATCAGCTCATTTCCACAATGTTAATTAGCAAAGTCAAACTGACTAAATCTGACAGTAGTTAAAGCAACAACTACACACATTCATCTCTGCTGGTGTGAAAAGGGACCAGAGCTTTATAGAGGCCTGCTGCAAGTAAAAAAGTACTTAAATAGTAAAAAAGAACAGTTTTTAGGCGCTGATTTATGTGCAGAAAAGGCACTGTCTTTCGACTTATATTTTGCTACTGTTGCTACTTATTCCTTTAATTTAGTCTTGATACTACCCTCTGCTTATTATCATTATTAGGGTTTAACTCTTAATTCTCTTTATCAGCACTAAACAGGAATACATTTTAACAAGTCATAACTAGCTTTAACCAATGAGGTAAGGGGCTAAATCAGCCGAATAAGAATAATAAATGTCTTCGGCAGGTGTATAATGATGTTTAACCAGTTATATTTTACATTTATCAAAAGCAAATCTTAAATATGTGGTATGTGTCTTTAGCATGTCTGAGTTTGAAATTACTGCAGTGAACTTTAAGAACAACTGTAGGATCAAAGTACTACAGGAAGAAGAGGGGCCTCATGTTTACAGTGTGATATATGTGTTAGAATAAGAAAATGTCCAGATTAAAATTTTACTTATCATAACTATGTGATACATACAATAAAAGTTTTATAAAATATAAAATTTGAGAATAATACTGTAAGGGTTCAATGGGTATGATGTCCGTGCTTCAGTCCATTAAATATGAACAGTTTAACTTTTTATGTCCCCTAAAACATTGTTTTTCATCATAGGTGTCTGTAGGTGAAGAGAGGCATAATCTCTTATTGATTATGAAAGCAATGCAATAGGACTTAGCCTATTAATCTGTAATGACTTGTAGAATACACTTCATTACATTAGAAGTGTATGCTGGATGTTTTATAACTCATGAACGATAACTGGGTAAAAACAAGTTTTAATGGTCTAAAGCAGCCTTTCCCAAACTTCTGTGTACTTCAGCCCAATTTGAGACCTTGTACATTCATAACAACAAACTTACATATTTATCTTTATTTATCATATTTTTTATCTTCTAAACAGGGGATTTCAATGCAAATGCTTTGCTTTAAAAATGATATATTAACATTAATCAGAAAGTGTTGAGGGGTCACACAGTACAATTAATGAGCCCTTGCCATTTATTTATTTTTTATTAGGGATCTGCAGAGCCACTCAAATTTGTATTTCTCATATTCATCTCTGTGGCCCCAGCAAACTCTTTCCAAGAAGCATTAATGTCTCCAAAGACATTCATTCATTCATTTGTGAATTTAAGGATGAATGAATGTCTCCAAAGACATTCATTCATCCTTAAATTCACAAAGCATGCAACATTTGACTGTCACCAGTTAATCCAACACCAGTTAAATTATGACACTAGTAGTATACATCAGAAAAAATGTATGAAAGGGTGACATGCGGTTCAACCGCTGACAGTTTTGAGACTTAAAATAACAACCCAAATGTAATCAAGTACTTTATGATCATTAAAAACATGGTTTACATTTCTCTTGTTTCTATGATTTTTTAGTTATTATAAATTACTTCTCATGACTCCCCTATAGTATCTTTGGCACCCACCAGTGGGTCATGGCCCGCACTTTGGGAAGCATTGGTTCAAAGTTTTTACTGTTCTAACAACAGAGGCATTAGTAAATCCCACTATGTGTAGCTTCAAAGATTCACCTAAAGGTGGCAGCACATGTTCAGATAGTGTTTTCTGTTCTGGTATAGAAACACTGCAAGGGATTTCATTGCCCTGCTATTAAAATGCCAGCTGGATAAGAAAGCCATGCAGACTGTTCATCAAAGCTGCATTACATGTGTTTTGGGTAGCTAGGTTTAACATTGGCATTAAAAAGGAATGAATGTGATTCAATCAATTGTAAAACATATTTGAAATGATGAATAAGTTGGGTTATATACTAGAATTTTTTAATAACATACTGTAATAAACTTTTAGGGGAAAACTGTTAGTTAAATGATCTAAAAAGATCATTTTCTTTAAAAAAAACAAAGTCCTGTTTTTTTCTGGTTTAGCACCGATGTGAGCTTGACCCCCTATGGATACGACATCTCTCCAACACAAAAACATGATTGCACTGTTACCGCTTAGTCTCTCCAGGCTCACTTCCAAATGACTGAAAACAATGCGAAGGATATTTGGGATATTTCCTGCAAACACCAACATCCAATCATGTTTCCTCACACCTCCTGCTGAGCTTTCTACACAAGCTGGAAATAGGTTGAGATCAAGTTCACATTAAACACAAATATAATATAGAGAGATATGCTAAAATGAAAAAGGAACAGGATTTGATTAACAGCAGGTTATAAAGGAGAAGGCCTCTGTGACCTCACAGTTAAGGCTTCATGTCCAGGCTGTTGGTTTCAAGAGGAGGTTAAATGAACTGTCTGCAAACTGCAAGTAATGAACATATAGAGTTTGAGTTTTCATCATAGCATTTAATACCATAAAGGAGACTGTTGAGCTGTGGAAAACTGCTTTGATTGATACTGATTTCTCTTTAATGAGTATGACGGACGGAAAAATTGTCCTGTAAAATTGTTAGACTTCTGTGTGTTCAGGAAGAGGGACTGAGTTCTGTTGTCTGAAACATGAAGCAATGTTGATCCTAGTCGGCAGCAAACAGGGAAGCGAAATTGTAAAGTAGTTGCTCTGCTTTGTGCTCACATGGACACAGACTGGTACTCCAACAAACATGAAAAATAGTAGTAGTCACATGGCCCTACAGACTGTGTTTTGGGGGTAGAATTAACAATATTAACACATTTCCTAGAAAAGAAGTTTCAGATGCACACATCCTCTTTTCCTTCTTTTTTGGTTATTTTGCTGAGTGACATGACTGTAAAGTAGTTCCGTTAAAGATGAGCTGTAGTAAACTTTAGCATCTGTGTTTCCAGTTATTGTGAATGTGTTGTCAAATTGATGATAAAGTTAGAACTGCCTGTAGTTTGTTTATGTATACATATGTTTTCTTAGCTGCAGTGGGTTGCACCCTCAGGGTCACTGTATTCTGGTGATGGAGGTGCAAGAATGGAGAAAGATCAAATCAACATCATGTGGTGCTTAAGAGGTGGAAAAGCAGCCACATCCTCTTGGACAGGAAGTATACTTTTTTTTAATAGGAAATGTGACATAACGCCTGTCCAGAAATAACTCCACTGGGAGATGTTGTAAGTTACTTTGACAATGGTTCAAATTAAAATGCATAGTCAAAAAGAATGCAGGAATAGACCGCATTTATGAATTTTAGGTCCATAATAAAACCTGGTTTTGATGAGTATATTTCGGTACTCTAAGGTAGCAGACTGTTGCCATACAGAACAGAATGATAATGACACAGACCCTGGAGGACTGATAAAATCATAGTCTGCAGAGAGTTTGGTAAATTTGATACCATCCTTTTACTGTGTGAGGCTAGAGTTATCCTCTTCTATGACCCTGCGCTGACTAAATCTCATCTTTTATCTCTGGGGGGTCTGGAGTCAGAATGTAATTGAGAAATACAAATATTCACTCTCATGCTCGCACCTACAGCTAATTAAGAGTCTCCAGTTAATGTACCGTGCGTGTCTTTGGACTGTGGGAGGAAGCCAGAGTACTCAGACAGAAGTCACGCATACACAGGGAGAATGTGCAAGCTCCCCACAGAAAATCCCTGTCAGGTCGGGGTTTGAACCGAGAACCTTCTTACTGAGAGGCAAATATTGTTAAACTGGCAGTTTTTTCATCCAAATGATCAATCTCTCATGGGTGAGACAAACCAGCCCTGTCACCTGTACATGAGGACACTCACAGGGTCAGGTGATAATTATGAGTTCTGTGTGCTTTTGAACATCTCTTCATAACATAGTCATTTGGTCAGTCATTAATGTGAATGTATCGTTTGAGCAGATTTAATTCACACCTGTTGATTTCTAACGGTAAATTGACACTTTAACAAGAGAGGTTTGGCAGCACACTTCAGATCTCAGACCACTACTGTGAGATGTCAAAACAGAGGTGACATGATTAGCTGGTACAACTTTTTTCCAGTTTCAAACTTTTTTAATAAAATTTAACTCTATTGATCAACAAAGTCTGGCAGTTACATTCTTGAAATAACAACAGTGAAAACTAAAGACTAAGCAACATTTCCTAAATGAAAAAGAAATAAAGGTCAGAGGTCTGACTGGAGATTAATAAATCCTTTTCAGATGCTGTTACACAAACAGAGGCTTGCTTTAGCTTTGTTTGCTTTAGTGAAAGCTAATGTAGCTACGCTAGTTGTGTAGTTAACTGTAATCCAATGTAGCTACAAAAGCTTTAGCTTAAGCAACATGGGTTGAAATACATTTTTAGGGGCTTTTTTGTTTGTCTGGTTTTAAACAAACAAACAAAAAAAGGCCCGTGGGAAAGCATTAAAGATTCAAAACAGAGTAACCTTTTCCACCCCATAATAAGCCAAGCCTGTAAGTGGCGCTGTGACGCTGCCACGGAAATGCACTAAAAGAGAGCAGAAGAGTACAGAAAACTGCCCCAAACTCTCTCCTGGTTGACCTTCCTGTTGTTCTCCGCGGTGGATTTAAGAACATCTGGTGTATGCTGTCCTCTGTGGTGGTAAAGGAGCATGAAATTTTGCTGTAAAAGTCATTATCAGCTCAGTAGCTTTGGCAGCACGAACACAGCGCTGAAATCGACCATAGTTGTTTTGGTTTGACACGCCCATGCGGCTTAAGTGGGCTATACTATGTATGACTTAATAGTTTCAAGAAAGACGCAGTTGGCTGTCCACACGAAGACGAAACGGTAAGCATTTACAGATTTGTTGACTCTGGGACCGGGTTCAAAAAGTAGCATTTACGGCCTCTCAAAATGCTGTTTCAATGTGGATGAAACGCCAATATGACAAAAAACTTGTGTGTACTCCAGAATTCCCTTTTGTGTGGACAAGGCCTTAGAAAGGGTTTTTATAGCTGGTTTATACAAGGCCAAAGACCTCTTTGCTTGATATATATTTTGATCAAAGCAAGCAGACATGTTTCATTTTGACCACAGGTGACTGTTTTCAGAGATGGAAATGGGGAATTAAGTGTCACATATAAGTAAACACTGGGGTCAATGTTTTCTGTGGCCATGACGTGTGTATCATCAATCCATGTTGGTCACGGTCAGAAAGCGAAGCTGCGCTCCGTCATCAACTTTAATCTACTAGTTGTACTATAATAGGCATTAAGATCTTCTTGTGCCCTGTTTTGGTGTTGAGTCCTGGAGATTTGACGTAGAGAAAGTTTCTTGATAAATAGACTGAGGACAGAATAAACACTAAAGAATAAGACTCTTTTGTTGCACAGTAGGACATGCTGGTCTTCTACAAGATCTTCTAAATTCAGCTTTTCAAGTTTCTCTCCACAATCAGACTTGTTCACATCTATGAGACTGTGGATTTATGACACATGGAGACACTCTGTACCTACATTCACAATAAAGACTCCCCACCCATTTTTAACAAATAGACTCTAAAGTCAAGTCTATTGTTTATTCGTGCAATGTTGGTCACAGATCACTTTGCACACCCAAAACCTTTGGATTTATAGTATTAGAATAACAGAACTGCTGATAAATCAGACATCATTATGTCCTTGCTTAAAATAAGGGACAAACCACACCTCATGTCCACAGATATCTTACATATAAAACAGTTCCCGCCCAAGTTTGACTCAAAATAAATCATGAGAAAATGTTCCTGAAGCATGTTTTTAGTTTTGCCTTGGCCAAACGTCATGGTAAATTCACCTCACCTTTCTCTGAGTGTGTGTTTTCCATCTTATCAGATGCTGATAATCAAGACCATTGTTGTTGTAGTGTATTATTCCACTCTACCCACGGTGTCAACTTTCACAGAGAAAACACAAAATACTCCATTCAGCTATTTATGACAGTATGAGCCAGAGGGGACAAACAACTGTCTTTTACTACTAAAACCGCCACGTTCAAACACATTAAAGCTGTTGTTGTAGAGAGTAGATCTCCAGGCTGCTGTTTCAACTCCCTCACATTCTTAAAGCCACTTTTGTTTTTTCAAAGCTTTGAATCTAATCCAAGGTGGACCAGGAAGCTGTGTTTGTGTTTGGACAGACAGGAATCCTCGGAGCCTTCAGGGCCCCGTAAAAGGCGGAACAGTACTATAAATGACATCATTCTAATCATTGTCCATCATGGGTGAACTCAGTTTGGTACCTTAGATGTGTTTGTTTTGGTTTGTAAAGAGATGAAGTGTGAAAGAGCAGCTGTATTGAATAGAGAATAGTTTTTCTGTCTGAATGCAAAAGCAGCAACAGTGTGAAACAGTGGTGCACACTGATTGCCTATAAAGCCCTAGTCAACACGTAGGTAGGAAACACAGCTGTTAGGACAATTTCCATCCATTCATTTTCTATATCACTTATCCTGTTCGGGGCTGCGGGGGGGCTGGAGCCTATCCCAGCTGTCATTGGGCGAGAGGCAGGGTACACCTGGACTGGTCACCAGTCAATCGCGAGAGAATTTTCAAATGTCAAGGACATAATTTCTGTCCTTGAGTAAAACACTATTTGTGTTGAAAGGATTATTCATTAATACAGATGAGAAAAAAAACTCAAAAATACCCACTGACAAGTGGACAAGGCCCAGGGGGTGGCCAATCAGATTGCCACTCTTCTAGAAACACCCCTGTCCACTTGAATGTGAAATACTTTCTGATGGTGACTCAGATTGCATAGTACATGAGAAGGACAAAAAATTAAAGGAACTCTTAATAAAAGATAAAAATCATTGAACAAACTCACCAAGGATATGGTTTAGATTTTTGAACAATGTAAGAAAAACAATCTGGTACCTTTCTTGTCCATTTAAGGAGCACAAATGTCTTTTTACCTGTGAAAGACAAGTTGTCCTTAGATTTTTTTTGTTTCTCTGTCATGTAATTACATCATGTGTATTCAGACAGGACAACTAATGGAAGAAACCGAGTTTCATCACAAGTACATCTTTTATTGTGCAGCTTCACTTAACAAAAACAAAAAAAAAAATAAAGAAATGTCTTTTCTACTGTGAAAATGCTACCATAATCAGCCTCTTTTGTCCCCTGGCCATAGATCACTATCATGTTACTTTAAAAGGAAAATTCCACTGTTTTGAGTTGCAGCAGGGATCTTTACACTGAAAACTTTAAAAAACGAGCAAGGACAGAGAGCTTATGAAACACAGTGGACAGGTAGAAGTGAATTCTTTCATCTCCCAGACAAATACAAATCACATGTTTATGCTGCTTAGTTTTGAGTTGAGTAAAGTGCACTTTATGATGAAAAATGTGTTGAAATAATGACTAAATACCAGATATCAGCAGCAACTTCTAAGCTGCATACATTCTTTATGGTGTGATTTAAGAACGCTGATATGTCTACTGATGTAAAACTGCTGAGGATTGTTTGAACATTAAACTTCAACTGGATGATGAACGGCACAAGTGTTAACAAGAGGCACCAAGACTAGCCCGGGGGGAGGGGAAAATATGTGCAGTAGAGTGCAATAATTACAGAAGACATCAGGAGAAGAAAACATAGAGAGTGATGAAGAGTGAGGCAGAGGAGGAGTTATGACAGGAGAGAGAGGAGATAAAACAGGAGAGAGTGATCGGGGAGAGAAGAGAGAGTGACAGAGAAGAGAGGAAGTGAGGGGGAGTGAAACATGTTAGGGACAGTAAGGGAGAACGAGGAGGAGGACAGGGAAAAGGAGAGAGAAGAAGAGGAAAGGAGAGCTGTTGAGAGAGGTTTTACTGTGTATTCTGACATATCAGAGGTTAATCTTTCTTTTTTCCTTACCTGTGTACAGACATAGATGTAGGTGACAGTGTATTTAAGACAGAAATAAAAAGAAAAATTTAAACTTACAGTCATGTAAATTGACTCCATCATAAGTTGAGTCAGGAACACCTGTCATACATTTTACCATTTATTTTTGCCATAGTCTTCTTAATGAATTTTGCACGTCACCACAAACAGACAAACAAACAAAAACCCTACACCTACCCCCCACCCTACAATCCCTTATCCCTAGCTGCCACTCAACAATCAAGTCTGCTACACTTCATTACAATGTTGTATAAAGAGTAAAATAAAGCACAAAGAAAGAAAAGATTAATAGAGGACTTTCTGTAAATATATTAATGAAATAGTTACAGCAGTAACCTGATGTATAAAAAAAAAGTTATGCAATGTCACCATTGGGCCACAACCCACATCTCAAAACAAAACTACATTTCATAGAATAAACACTGTATTTTTACATTTTCTATCATGAATGTCATAGCAGCATGTTTGACTCCTTTCAGTGGTCAAGACCTTGTAAAACCCACTGACAAAGAAGATAATTAAATAAATAAAATTTGAAAATAAAAATCAAAAGAAAAGAGAATGCAATGGGATCAATGTCACTAATATAGAGAAGAATAAATAGAATAAATACATACAAAATAATTAAATAGTAAGAATTTAAAAATAAAAATCATGAAAACCTAAGATAACAGGCCGCAGCCTGACACTAATACAGCGAAGAGTTAACCAGGAACAACATGACCAGGCCATAGAGTGTGTGTCAAGGGTCAAACACATCAATTCAACAACTGAGGATTTACTTGTGTGGAAGGTCTATCAAAGAATGTCCAAAAGGGTCTCCACACATCATTAAATTTCTTTTCAGAACCACGCAGTGTAAATCTGATTTTTTTGAGCTACAGGTACATTAATACATCTGCTACCCAGTGAGATACTGAGGGTGGAGCAGCATCCTTCTGGTTCAAAAGTATCAAGCGGGGAGCCAAAATGTTGGTAAAGGCTATGACCCTTTGGTCCTCTACGGGTAGATGCATCTTCTCTGGAACTACCCCAACACACAGTATCTGTGTGATACTGTAGCTGTTTACTTTTCTTAACTCTTTTTAATCAAACCAATCAGGGAGTTAACAGAAGAAAATGTATCTTTGGTGGAACTGCAAAAAAGAAAAATCCTTGCCTCTTAATAATGAGTATTTTGTTTGCCCATTCAAAATTTTTTTATGGGGAAAGATTTGGATTTGTGTAAAAACAAATACTGTGGTAACCATGATGAGGTAGGAGAAGACAATCAGGCTTCCTTAGAGTCTTTGAAGTGGGGTTTCTGACCCCCAGGGGGTCTTCAGGGAGCACGACTGGCCAACAAAAATAAAAATCGTCTAACATTGGGCCTCATTCATCAGCATCTTCTTATGATTTTTCTTGAATTTGTTCTTAGAGAAACCTATGTGGATTCAAGACACATCCTTAAAGAGCTAAATTGTTCACACCTTTGTTCTCAAGTTGATCAATGACAGGTTCCAGTTCACACAGAAACACAAGAGACACAGGAAACACCGGTGAAACTGATGTTGGGGTTTTAATGCTAGATTATGGTCATCATTAAAATATGAATGATTATTATAATTATTATCAATATAAATGAATGTATTAATCAAGATTAATAAATAACAGGACACCACCCCGAAGACAGGGAGCAACAACCATAACTTGTGATCACAGTGTGTGATTAGAGTCTGATGTCCGGGTCCAGGAGTGAGCAGAGGTCAGTCCACTAACGGCCCTTCCATGGTTTGAACGCGTCTCCAGCAAATGAAAAGTCTTGTGGAGTCAAAAATCAGCTTTAGGCTGGAAAGATGGCAAAACAGAGCAACAGCGGCAGGCAGCTGGTCTGCTGCTTGAATGGCAGTGGAATGACACCACAGAGATTTTTACCTGCAGAGTCTCCTCGGGTCAAGGAGCAAGAGTGTGTCCTGTTGCAAGGAATCCTGGGATGATGAATCTCGTATTCTCTTTGAAATTTCCCTCCAAAACTACACAAAACAGGTCTCTACAGTGCTCGCTAGGCCTGAGTGTTTTCTCACATGGCTGATTTCCAACTCTGAGAACCTGCAAAAATCAAAGTCAGGATCATGACACATTTTCAGCTTTGGTGTGTGTCTCTTTAAATGCACCTGAGCTCCTTCTCTGGCTGACATTAGTACAGCTGTGTGCTTCCATGGCTGTGGGCAGAGCTATGGGTAGAGATACTAGTTGACAGGTGATGTTATTACAATACTAACTTGGACTAACATGCCACAATGAGCACAGCTTCTCAACAGGCTGTCAGACACAAGTAGATCACAAGCAAAGGACTGTTGGTAGATACATCAGATACTAAAATAAACAAGCAGACTAGAAAGTGTTTTTTTTTTCAATAATATGTTCCTTTAAAAGGTTTTTAGATTATTTTTTTAACCTGTTCTCCTTTCTGTAAATCCTTCATCTCAATCATCACTGTCACTTGACAAGATTGGCCCCACATCAAATCCCACGTCCTTCCTTCACCTCCTTCAGACTCCATCAGGGGGCTATCCTATCACACTCTCAGCCTGAATTCCTCTTCAAAGTACATGAAGATGATGTCATTATGGAGTCTGATTGTCAAAGACTTTGCACATTTCTCACCCTTATCTAATGTGCAATATGAATTACTGTTCACTCATAATAAAGGCTCTCCTGATTAAAATGATTACCCTTTGACTGTATTAGGGTGCAGTAATTGGGTTCATGCTCTGAGTTATATTCCATTATTTATAGTGTGACTCACTTAATAAGAAATGCATGTTTAACAAATTTGTGGAAAACTGAAAAAAAGCCACTTATATGTGGTCAGAAGAAGGTTCAGTTTTCCTGGTATCATGAGAAAAAATTTTTCTCACTGCCTTGTTTGACCCTTTCAGTCATCACATCTATATCTGACAAGCAGAGGTGAAACAGGGGCTGTCAAAGTACATAAACATGGTGTAGGAGCAGAACAGCAGAGAGATAGAGAGACTGAATAAGACAGGGGTAGTAGAAAAGGATCAGGGTTAAGTTAATGCAAGAATGGATTTCTTCTTAGGCCATTGCACTTGAAGTAAATTCCCACCTATGGTTCCAGTCAAAAGCACAGTCACACACATTGCTGCATATACTTTTAATTGCTTCCTATTAAAAAGCATGGAAGAAAAAATGTGCAAAAACACTGCAAAACCATGATAGAAGTCAAAAATAAAATTGAATTAGATCCTATTGGGTCATTTTCGTCATACAGTGCCCTTCTCAAGCAATTTCTTATTCAGATTATTCTTCTAATCCTGCTCATATCAGAGCCCTGCAGTCCATGTAGCCATTGTCTGATCCTGGATCAGGAAATAGACGGGCTTAAAATCCAGACTGGTTGGACTATGGCAGCAGGAAACTATACAGTATGGTCTTAAAGGTCTACATGTATATTATACTCAGGATATACTGTACAGCATTGGCCTCTAGGAGAGCAAATAAACAGCACCGAGAAATCCAGACTGAGGCTGGAATTCATTCTGAGTCCACTCACCGCTTACAAGATAAAAAAGAACTGTTGTGTTATTCCACCACACACCATTCCTTTATGTGGTTTCCTTCGAACCTTTTATACAAACATAATGAAAAATTATTTACGATAACACAAATGTAGCTTTTAAGATAAACTGTTCCACTTTATAACAAGACGATGATATCTCATGTGAATCACGACTAGGTTCAGAATTTCACATCCGGAAAAGGCATCTTATCGTACTGCTTATCAGCCTCTTGGTTCCTGTGTGATGCCTCAGTGTACTCTGCAGAAACACAGCTGTCATGGCGTTGCCGTGGGAGGACAAGTGAGAGTGACTACACAGGATCCCGCTGGAGGAAAGAGGGCCTGAAATTAATATTTATTGCATTTTCTTTTTTCTTATGTTGCAGCCTAATGCCAGATTTGGGAAAACTTGCTGGTAAGTCAGTTACTTAGAATTGCCCTATTCTATCCGAGGTATTAGGGCATGTTTGAATCTTAGAGTTAAATCCTTTCTATTTAACATCACTGCCCAAACACATTTTTGAGAATAGACACAAGTTCTTGAGGTACTTCACATGTTACTAAAAATGGCTATGAAATGAAAAAAGCACATTATTTCACTCTTTTACAAATAGAAACTGTTGTGAGTCACCTGGCAACATTGTTTTCACTTAATTATGACTTAAAGCACTTGAAAATTACGATCATATGAGTTACAGTTGAAGGCATCAAATGAACTAAGCCAGAATGTCTCCCAGTGAAATGTTTGATCACCATTCAAAGAAAGTTAGAGACGGTGAGGAAGAAAGGGGATTTTTAAGGTGGTTAGGTTGAATAAAATGTATGACGTGCTCTAAGCACGCAGTTTTAAAACACTCTCTTATCCCCTCACTGTTTATCTCACAAGACAGGTTTGAAGGGAGAAAGGAATGAATCCAGGAAATACTGGAAGCAAACTCTTCGTGGTTGCAAATGTGGCAAACGTTGCCAAATCAAAATTTGTGTTACACCATTATAATCTCTGACATTTGAATAAACAACAACAATGGATTAAACTATGTCATCAATGGGGCGCAGGTGGCCGAGTGGTTGAGGTGCGCCCATGTACATACGTGGACAACCTGGGTTTGAATCCAGCCTGAGGCCCTTTACCGCATGTCTCTCCTGGGCTCCCGTCCCTGTTTCCGACTCTATCCACTGTCCTCCTCTATCGAATAAAGGCATGAAAATGCCCAAAATAAATCTTAAAAGAAAAAAAAAATTATAAAAAAACTATGTCATTCATGCATCTTTTTTGCATTTAAATATTTTTTCACAACTGAGCAGCACATGAATGTGATATAGCAACAGACAGCAGCTGCTCCCACTCCCTCATGGTGCAGGCTCTGATGTTACATACAGCATTTTCATGACAAGGATAAAGATGTTTGTGGGGACGGCTCTGTTGTGGTGACCACCATGACAGGAAACGGATCGTTACCTTTAGTTTGTGTATGAAAATGACATGCCCTTCTTTAGCTGACCTCCTCTAAAAGCAGACTTTCTCACTTCATGCCCACACTGCAGGTCTGACTGAACTTCTGGCTTTTCTTTTGTCCATATTCTACAAATACAGTCATTAAAGCTGTAGTTAAAGGTGTCAGTGTGCTGATATGTTTTCACAATAAGTCTTGGCGGATCACTTTCACTGTCCAATTTTGACATTACTATTCATAACATCCAGAAAAAAATAGATGAGGTGCTAGTGTGCAAAATATGCATTACCTTCTAGCTTTGCTTTGGTCATATTTGTTATGACTGGGTTGGTGTGTCTGTGAAAGGCAGAAGCTTTAAACACTTTTAAAACCTACAACCAGCCATGCTATGATAAAAGTGCATGCAAGTGTTTAAAGGTGTGGGAGAGAAGGATGTGGAAAGAGGGAGGAAGGGATCGACAAGGACAGGAAAAGGTGTGGAGAGGAATGTATAAGGCTTAGACAGACAGGAGGTTATGACCATACTGACTGCACTCTGTCACTTTTTTAGACATGCTACAGTGGGAACTATTCACTGTCTCACTAAGCATAGCCCGCCCATTTTTTTGCTCTTTGCACGTCTTCGTTGCAGAAGTGGTTTCCTCTGCAGGCGTCAAACACTCAGTTTGCCCTGTGTCAGCAGCTTGCAGGGTGATTGTCCCCACCAGAATATTGAGAGCAGATCAGCTGGGTGCTGAAGACGTAATTGACTCAGCCTGTGAAGATGAAACATGATGTTGAAATGGTTCCTTGGGGTTTTATCTCTAATCAGTCTCTTTGGCCTCATTGATTGTGCTGTAGACTATTTAACAAACAAGCCCCAAAAGACGTCCTGAAAGAAGAAGGATGATCACAGGAGGGGAGATAAAGAGGTCAGAGACACAAAGATAGTACTGGGGTTTTCTGTCTTATAAGTAAAAGAAGAACAAGATAACATTTACCATAAACACACCAAAACCTGAATAAAAAAATTCTAATTCTTTCAGTTCAGTTGCTTTTACTTGGCAAAACTGAACTTATGGAATTATTTATAACTCTACTCACAAATAATGCAGGAATAAAAACATTGTAAATATTTGTTTAGATGCTGTTAGTCTGAACTTTTCACTTCCTGCTCTCATCTGGTAGTTTCAGTTGAAACCCATGTGTTACTATGTGGGAAGATGTTTTTGTGAACAAGCAGGTTGTCATCAGCGTAGAAGAGAACAGTACACTTTGTTCAATGACATATCGCTTTACCCATAACTGGTTCATCCTGTGGTTTACAGGGACATTCAGTGGGTTACCGTGTTAGTATGAACTTAGAGGACCTATTATGTATGTTATGAAGTCAGTGTTAATTTTAGTCTTATTCTTAAGATTAAAATGTTCAGTAGTTTGATCCACATTGTAGTCCTTTGTACCCTTTATAGTTTTAATCCAGTTTTACTTGATAAAAACATTTTTGGTCCAGTTTGAGTCCACAGAAAGTGATTACATTTTAGTCTTTCGTTTAAGTCAAAACATGTATTATCTTTGTCTGGATCTGATACCAAATCACACTGGTGTGGTCTATGCACTTGGACAAACCTTGGTTCCGTGCTTTCTACAGCAGAGAGATGGAGGAGCCTTGCTGTGTCATGCTTTAACTGAATCATCAACACTGGAGAAATATCATGGCTTCTGAATGTCCAACAAAAAGTCTTGTTTGATGAAAACTAAACTTACTTTCAGACAGAGTTTTTGTGATCTAAGATCTATTTTTAGCTAGTCTTATGTCGTGTTTACACCAGATACAAACGATTGCCTATCCGTGCACATCTGAGAAAGCAAATATAGGGAGTTTACTTGCTTAATGTTTTAAATTTGCACGAATAACTCGCACCACTCACATGTCACATTGTGTGTACATGAGTGCCCAAAAGACACAAATATACACATGAGCCAAGTAGTGAAGGATTAAAGCTTGCCTTATGGGGTTATGCTAACTCAGTGCTAACCATGGTGCTAGCTTGGTAGTAGACAGCTGAAATTAACAGACACGTTGTTTTTTTTTTTCACAACTTACCAGGAAATATGACCTCATTCATTTCCCTCCAACCTTGCTTCTTCTTATTCCTTTGACGGTAGAACAGGCATGTTATGATGTATAGCTTGGCCATTGCGAAATGAAAAAAATAAATTGAGCTGCACAAACTTGCATCTATTCAAATCTTTGCAATGACCTTGCTTGTGATGATCTCCCACAAATAATTTTGCTCATGCCTGGTGTGAACACAGCATTAGTCTAGTAGTCAGAGACATAGTTTTAGTCAATAAAATTAACATGCACACACAATTTTTATGTGCTTATACTGTGCATGTTTCTTTTGAAGACACTTAACAAAGACTAAGAAGAAGCTTCTGTTGATAGTTTAGAATCCCAGTGTTGAAATGGCAAATGGTGCACTGGCTGTAACATAGAGCAGTGTTTTTCAAAGTCCTGACCCCCTGGGGTCACCAGGAGGTGCTGGGGGGTTGGGGTGAAAACTTGAAGGGAAGATAGGAGGAAATGGATTAAACACAAAAATAAACTTTAAAAATGCTGTTTATTTTTTAGATATTTTCATTGCTGCAAAGTACAATCTGTGTTCAGTTTTTGATCCTGATTCTTTACTTCAAAATAAAATGCACCACTCCTGTCACCATGGACTTGAGCTTGTGTAGTTATTTTTGTTTTTAGTCATCTGACTTCTCAAAGCACTTTTACACCACAGGACACACCTACCTATTCACACAATGATGGCAGAGCTTGTTATGGAGAATTTGCCATCAGTATTAGCTTGTCCCATTCAAATGCATATGTACCCCAGATGCAAATTGGGGTTAAGTGTCTTGCCCAAGGATCCAAGATTGATATGTGACTTAACTTCTTTATCACACACTTCAATCTTGGACATATATATCCCACTCAAGGTAGGCCAACACAAGTGATTACAAATGACCACAAAGGAGCACACTGAACCAAGAAGTCCTCTTCATTTATGTTCGACTTTGCATCGGTTATATGTTGTGATAACTCAGCAAAGACTTCTCTAAGTAACTTCACTCAGGGTGCAAAAGTGTCTAACGCCAAAGGCATTCTGGGAAAACTCTGCAAATTAAGGAATGATTGTCAGACCATTTCAATACAGACACAAAGAAATACTTAAAATGTTTGAGTAACGTTTACTTAAAGCTTAGAATTTTTTCTATATAGGAAATGAATAAGAATAGATAGAAGTTTGAAACAAATACCATTACACACTAAAAAGAAAAATGTGGTAAAAAAAAATGAAAATTGCTTCAAGTAGTAACAAGCAATTAAAGTAAGTTCAGTCAACACAAGTAAACAATTAGCAAGAAAGTAACCTGAGTTGCAAATTGTTAAGTTGAGTTAAATAAACTTAATTCAATTGCGTGTCACCACTTGAAGTATTTCTAAGTTTTCCTCATATTGTCTTTTAGAGGGTACCACTGCTGTTGATTATTGCAGGGAGAAATTATAAAACTTTACAATAAAGTCATGAATTAACATGAATGAATAACTTGATTATTAAATGTAAAAAACAAAAAGAAATTAAAAGGGCATGTTTTTAGAAGCTGCATATTTAACTCCTAAAACCTGCCATGGTAATGTTCAAGAAATCAAAGCATTTTTCTAGGTGGGGGAGGTCCCCTGCAGGAGTCTGATGGGGATCCGTGGCATGAACCCCTGGTACAGAGAAAAGTCCACTGTGGAGGGTCAGACCTTGACTTGGACGGAGAAAGAAATAGTGTCTGCATGCCCTGTTGAAACAAGAATAGTCATATTTCAGCAGGGGGCCGAGAGGTAATCCTTGAGGAACATCTTCAAGTCTGAAGGGTCGTTGCTTTGATCTGGTGGTTCACCAACACAACTGTGTGTTGCTGCCAAATATGGGCAGGAGAGATAATAAGCCTGGTTGACCCAGAATAAACTAAGGAGGAGATCAAAGAAGTTGTACTATGAATCTCAAGGAATAAGGTGCTGTACTCAAACAACTTAAAGTACTTTTTCTAACATTAAGAATGTTTTCTCTGTAACCTAGTGAAAAAGTCTGCTCTGCTTTTTCTATATTGACATGTTTTTAATTGTGCAACTCATTCAGTTGTATTAAACGTAAGTATAATTACTTAACACTCTTTCTCTCTAAGATTTAATAAAGCATGAAATTACTGTTAAGTGCAGATTGCTGTCATTAGGTTTTGAACAGCTCAAACACAGCCATCTAGCAGCCAAAAACAGAAGTCTGTGGTTTTATACAGCTGCTCCTACAGAGTGGTACGGAAAAAGAGCTCAGAAAAGCCTCCCTGAATAAATTAAAGCTTGAAAACTAATGTTTCCCTAAGGGCACAGGGTGCAGTCAAGCTGTCAGTGCTCTGCAGACATATAATATACACTGAAGGCCATTCCTTGTCCTCCAATTGGCTACTGTCCCGTTGTGATGTCATCAGGGCTTGCTTATAAAAAAGGGTGACGGGCTCAGCTGCTTCAAAAGGGCAAGTGTGGTGGAGGGCTGACTGAGTGTGTTTATACATGAGCGTGTGCGGGAAAGAGAAAGCAACACGGCGTGAGTGTGTGCCTGTGACAAACAACCTCACACACTCATAGCTCAGCAGAAGAGGAAGAGACACCAACAAAGCTGCAGACTAACACATTATAATGGTCCTTGGTGTTGTGGATCTTGAAGTGCTGGGATTATTTAATCACTTGATTTTATAACAAAAGGCAGAGACTGAAGGTAGGCATACAATGTTTCTCACTCTAGACATACTGTAAAAAGTTATATTTGTGATGCCGCCATTAACTTTAAGCAGCCGGTTTGACATGTGTTTACTTGCTCATATATGTCTCACTTATTGAAGCCTTGAAAAGTTATTGTGGTCAAAATGAGGAACTTGAATTTTGATTTTCACATCGTGGCAAGAAAGGCTAACATTTTCACCAATTTAAAGATAAATCAAAGAGGTCTAATGTTACATTAAAAAGCTACTAAATCACAGGATCAGACTGGAAGTTGCAAATTCTTCCACTGCATGTGCACTGACACACTCACGTCTTAAAATATTTTACAAAACCCAGTGCTGATCCTCTTTTCTTTTCTCTCAGCTGACCTCTGACCAACCCCAATTTATCAGAAATAAAGTCCATACTTTAGTATTAGAGTTTTTCTTAGCCTCAGTTAACCCAAACCAGCCTTCATGTTTGCATTTCTGCCTTTTTATTAGACAGCAACATGTTGATTGACTCTATTTTTAGAGGATCATTTTTACAAAGAGCTCTGAGACATCTGTCTTCCCTCATAGTTTGGTTTGCTGTAATCTGTTTATTCCACTAATCACTATTAAAGCTGGGTGTTCAGTGTGTAGTTTTTGTGCAGGTGTGTCTGTGTTTGTTCCACTGTGTACATTTTAGAGTGCTCACTTTAATTACCCCTAAGCTATCCCCGCCTAATATTGAGGCATTTGTGTCTCAGTAAATCTTTTGTGTTTGAATATCGGCCTTAGAGAGCAGCACTGCTTTCTTTGTGTGTGTGAGGCCATAGCTGCTTAACCAGTGTGAGCAGAGCTTCTTGTACAAGCTTTACAGCACATAGATTATTGATCTGATCAATGGGGGTAGTGAAGAGGCACGAGGTGCCATTAAAGGGTTATCAGTGAGACAGGGTGAGCTTTGAGCTGCATTAAAAGGAAGAAAGAGCGAAAAACAGCTTACAGAATTACTAAAAATATGAGAAATGTGAGTGGTTAAAGGCTTGTATTGGATTTTTTTTGTGATGCATTATTACCTATCAGGTGCAGGGCATGCTTTTCTTAAACTAATCAATACATATTAGACACATTTCCAATCTTTTGCAGTGATTATTGTAATAACCTGGTGGTTAAGTTTCTAGTAGATCCATCATTTGATCCACACTTTGGCACCTCTGTTTATTATTACAGAGCTGCCCACACAGACTGCAAACAGTATGACTCACTGCATACAAACATTGATCGATTGCACTAATAGTTTTCATCAAAACTAATGTCTTTAATTTGATATGCATCCAAATACCTGCGACGCCTTGCTTGCTGATCAGGGTGACACAGTGTACACACACATGTGAATCAATGCCTCCCTTTACAGCTGACATTAAAGTGTGTTGTGTTTGGATTGTGTTGGGACAAAGCCAAGGCACATATCAATATAAGTGTGTGCACACAGAAGATCCAGTTAACCAAACAAGCAGAGGTAGTCAGAAGTGCATTCGAAGATGAGCCTTACATGCCGTTCTCTTATAAAAGAATACAAATTCACCTCAACCTCAACAGGTGGCTCGGATAATGAGAAGCTATGGCAGCATAATTTATCATCCTAAACCTTTGCTTACCACAGAGTACCATCCCCCGACTGCCAGAGTAGACAGAAATTTACACAGGGATAACCAGGGCCTGGTTGATCAGCAATACTGAAGCTATCCAAATCTCCAGTTTTCTCTCTTTGGGCCAAGATTTCAATAACCATGACCTGGATGAATGAGAATCTACACAGACAAAAATTAAGCTGTTGGATGGTATTAAATCTTATAATATGATCTTTCAAAGCAAAAGATCAGTATCATAACTGGTACTAATTCTGCTTTTTTATTTACAGGAAATTTCGAGTGCATAATATTAGTTCAGACAGGCCATGGAGTCAACCACTGCTATGTAACTGAGATCAGCTGATCACATGCAAGCCCTCATTAACTAACAGCCAGCTGATTTGCTGTAAGCATGCGATTGATTGGCTTATTGCACTCATGCTGTCATATTCAAACTGGTCTAGCCTCACTACGTTTGCTCTCACTGCAAGCTGCTTTTTGCCACCCTCCCCATCCCAGCTCCTCCTTTACTGTGCTCTAACTTAATCAATGTCTTTTTGTTGTCATTGCTGCCCGCTCTGCCTGGCATTTTTCAAATATGCGTTGTTCTGCTTGATGCTTTTCATGTAGGCTCATGGGAGGGCAGAGTGAAACCATCAAATATAGATTATGGCAATTAGTTCAAATTAAAAACTGCTAATAAAGAAAAAGATCTATTATCGCAAATCATGCATTTTTCTCGACAAAGTAGTCCTAACTGAACTCTCGTTTATGTCGATCAAAAGTTTTGAGTGAAGGAGATCACTTTGATCCAATAAATCAGAATCATCTTGATCCCAGTAGAGGACTTGGTTCAAACTAAATTACAGGGGAAATGCAAAAAAATGTCAAATCTGTCTAAAAAATAACCCTTTTACAAGTAGTTCAAATGTAAGCAATTTTTGAATGTGTTTTGCACCAGAATGCTTTTTTTGCAGTCGGCATCAATGGGAACACCCAGAAAACTTTGTGTGTTTCATACTGAAGGGTGAAAAAACATAAACAATGCTGAAGTGCTGCTATGTGCTCTTCTGCATTACAATAAGCTTATATCTGCATATTTTCATTTCACATTTTTCCCAACTGAAGCACAGAGCCAAGTAGAAATTTGTGGCTGCGAGACATCTGATAGGAGGAAGAGCAATGTCTGACTTTGGAATCCACAATCCAAACATGTGCAGTGTATGTACTTAGCATTTCATTACATGTAAGTTTAATACCTTATCCAAACAGTGTTTGATTGTTTCAGGGGTACTGTGAATTTTGGAACGATTACGTTAAATTTAATTCATTACATCCCCCCCAAATGTGATATCTCTTACCAGGTGATTCAAACAGATAGAAAAGATGTCTGGGAATAACACACTGAGAGACCATTCCTTCAGTCTTTCATAAAGTAAGGACCACAGTCTGATCCTATTCTGTTAGGATTCTTCACGTAACGCTCTTTATCAGCCAACCATGATGACTCCATGCTGGACATTACAGCTTATTGGCATTAGCACCGGAGTTTTCCCCCATGGGACACACTTCCCCCAACTATGATGCAGTGCTGACTAGCATGATTTGAAAATGTAGGATTTTGTTGGCATCACATGCATAAATATCAAACATTATATACTGAATTCAAGCAGGTGAGGATACATTTCTGTAGATGTTGGCACCCCCTATGGGCATAATTTGCTGTGTGGAGGCCTCCCAACAGAAATGGCCGGTAAAAGAGCTCACCTCAGATGTGATTTAAAAATATCATTGCATGTGTTTTTGATCAGCTGGTGTTGGTGATAGCCTGCTGGCAAACATTTACTTTTATGAACTGAAAAGATACGTCCTTGTTTGGTCTAAATGCTCCATAGAAAGTTGCCTCAGTTTCTCTTCTCTTTTCTGGTATCCTGATTTTAGCACAGGTTATGGCATGGTTAGGAAGCCTGAAATTATGGGCAAAATGATTTAGTCAAACAGCCCCGTTAAAAAATCCTGGAAAAGTCTTTAATATATTTCTAAACATTGGATTACATTTTGAGGCAAGCTGCAGAGTATTTTGGTTTAAAAAAATATGGTTCAGTCAGGACAACTTTGTCAAGAAACACACATCATTTATGTTTATAATTTTTTTTTTTTTATCAGCAATTATTATTTGCACTTATTGCCATTATTTATATTTGGCAGTGTGGCTGATCTGAAATTCCCCTGCCCTTCCATGAGCTTACGTTCCAGCATATGTTCTTGCCTTTCCTGTGCCTCAGGAAAGCCTCAGCCTCATGACAGAGAAGGCATCAACAACAACAGAATGACACTGATCATATCAGACGCAGAATAAAGGAAGAACTGGGGTGGAGGAGGGTTACAAAAAAAAGGGCTTGCAGAGGGTGCGGCAGAGCGTAGCCAGGCTAGAGCAGCTTATACACAGCAGCATGAATTTGATTAGCCGGATCAGCTGGCTGTCAGCCAATGAGGGCTTGCGTGAGATCAACTGATCTGAATTTACATGGCAACACTTGACTCACTGGCCTGCCTGAATTAACACTACGCGTTCAATTTGTTATGACTTAACATGGACCATATTTTTGCTTACCTGTGCCCCAGAAAGCCCCCTCCCCATGGTTTGCCCTAGTGTGCTGTCTCCTTTAAGATGTCCTTGTATAAATGGAAGTGTGATTCAATTTGCCTGGTGTCTTATTTTACACAAGCTCTTATTAACAATACTAATAATTTCATAAATATTAGGAAATATTTCTTCCATGAAACAGCAATTGTTACCTTATCCTGTGAAAATAAATGCACACCTAAAAACAGTATGTGTACATTCATGTTTCTGCGACATATGCCCAACACTAATAGCAGCAAATCTACAGTAATTTTATGCCACTGCTACTGTGACTGATCATCTGCTTATACCTTATGCTACATATGATGTTGGAGCTCGAATAGCATTTCACATCTACAACCCTTTCCAAGCATCCACCCCTCCCAATTTACACCTGTAGCGTTTGTTCAAGCTTACACTGAGTGATTGGACAAGATCCAAACATGTCAACTCTGTATCAACTGTGTAATATCAGAATCCATCATTATCAACTGTAAATCTAGCCAAGGACATTTCAGACGCTTCTCCCCCTTCATTTCCCAGCTTTCTCTAATGAATCATCATAAATAGAGCTAACAATGTCTTTCAAACAATTTTGTTAACTATAATAGCTAACAATTTTGGTTAATGACATGCAGTCTATTACATCACAAATGCTGATAAAGGCTGTGTCATGCATAGATAAAAATGGGTGAAGCTGAACCTGATGGACTCCAGATAACACAGACACATAACTTCTCTGCCAAAGATCACATTCAGTATCATTATATAAGAAAGCAGGGAGGGAACCTCATCAGCTGACCGAGTTTAAGACTATTGTTGACCGGGAAAACTGCTCCAATTCAAATGCAATAACAGAATCCATCAGTTACATTGTCCAACCTTGATTAAGCCTCGGGGAGCACCTCTGGGTTCATTGGAACTTGAAGTGTAGTCAGAAGTTGTTGTTGCTAAGTAGTTAAGAATTTCCTGGTCAAGATTTTCTTCTCCATGCTGCTGCTACAGTTCAATATGACTTGGAGAGATAATAAAGAGTCAGAGTGAAGAGACAATATCTATAACCAGCATGCTACTTACTCCTATATGCAGATGATATTCCTCTGAAGTTAAACAGCAGCAGAAATGCTTCTAACACCCAAAAGTATTAATTTACATGAAGTTTAACAAAGCAAGCATAAGTTACCTGACACGTCAGATGGACTTGTTTCACATATCCATTTGGAAAACCTTCGATATACAGCGTTTGGGAAAGGGCAGAGCATTTAAAAAAAAAAAAAAAAAAAAAAAAAAACCTGGGTGGTTGGATGAACGTTCTGTCTGTCACATCTTTACGGGCCAATCAAAGCAACAAAACATGTGACGTCATCGTTGCTACCGTGGTGTGTGTGTGCAGCTACCGAGGAATAAACTCCATATAGAACTGCTGGCCATTTCCACAGCACCAAAAAGGAGGACACTTTGCAGCACTTAGTGAAGAATAATTGCAACAATTAGGACTCTAGTGTATTCCCTGCTACAATACCATTTTGTCCATGATAGCCATGATATCATGACACAGTGGTTCTGAGATACTCCATTCACTGAAGGACAATTTGATCCGGGACCATCCCTGGCCAAAGTGAGGCCCTAAGCAGACTCTGATATGAGGCCCCCAACACTACCGCCACTATCGCTCCAACATACTCACCTAACAATACTCAAAAGTATCCTGAAATAGCTCAAATAGCCAAAGGAGATATTACTACAATAATAATAAATACAAATTCTTTACAATTTAGCCCGCAGTTAGTTGCATATAAAAGACACAGTTCTTAGTTAGTAAAATTATCATTGATTTATATTGTTATAATAATAAGGATATTTTAAATTTTCATCCATCTAAAAATAAGTGGTCACTATGGTTTAATTATTTTCATAATTAAATTTATCCCACTTCATTAACTATCTGTTTTGTTGGGGTCTTCTCCTCAAAATAAAGCTACTATAAACCAGCTGATCTTGCCCCCCTTACACCCCCTCACACACACCCCTGCACCCCTTCCCTTCCCCTCCCCTACCCACAGCAGCTCATCCGTTTTACCTCGTTCTCTTCCTCTCTATGGCCTTTTTAAAGTTTAGGCTTCAGTGCTATCATCTTTTGTTAAATTACCTTAAAATATACATTGTCTTTACTTGTTTTCATCTGCCATCTAATTTCAAAACAGCTGATCTGTGTGAGGAGGTTTGACAACGTCAATTAATTCCTGATCAGAACCAGCGCAGGAACTTCACAGAGTTTTATTATAAATTCACAAACTCAACGATGGCAGAAGTTGACGATTACGGGATAGACGCGATGAGAGTTTCTGTGCAGCAAGTAACAGGAGAGAGAGAGAGGGAGAGCAAGCGGGCACTGCGCACACTTCATTCATCACTGCTGGCACCGATCTCCAAAAAAAAAACTGATGTGCAGAGAAAGAGAGCAATGTTGCGTTACGTTCAGATGTGACTCCAGAAGGAGGCCGTATAAGCGTCTGGCTTGAGGCTGCACCGGACGCTGGACGCGCCATTTAAATTCTGGACTGTCCGGCCAAAAGCTGGACATATGGCCACCCTATGCATAACATGACACATGACAACTTATGTCAGTACATGACTTTTGTCTTTTTTTTTGAAAAGAAAACAACTCACTAGCCGCATCCATGCTAATGTCTTCCGCCATAATGGCACGGCCTCTTGTTGCTGCTTGCTTACGTCACGACTCCACCGCACCCAAAAGTGTTGCCCCTCGTTACTGATTGGTTCTGTCACTTTCTAACCGGGCCTTTGCAGGACGGATTCGCCAGTGAAAAGCAAGGAAACGGGTGTATCTATCTGTTTTGCAAGGTTAAAGCATTAGGACATCTTTAAAAAACACTTTGTCCCTTAAACATTTGTCATTACTTGGACAAAAGGACTCAAGGCCTGAACAGTCCACACTCTAAAGCTGTTGTAATTTATTAAATGGTTAATTGTTTTTTTTGGTCTGTCTTAAGGTCATGGATCATAACCAGTCACTGCACAACACCTCCCTACACTCTGATTTGCCAGGCAGATCAGTGGAGTACAGTGATGCAGAACTGGTGCTGCTGGGTGTTGCAATGGCTATTCTGGTACTGGCAATAGTATTTGGTAAGTTACAAATGATTTATCATGTTTATTAGCTAATTGATTATATGATTCTTTTCTCAACTGAAAAAGCAACATTTTAATGTCTCTTGAAAGGTTGTTTGCAATCATATGATCCTTAATGTCCACTGGGAGTCAGGAAGATGGGGATGTTAGGAATAAATGGGAATGGAGGAAAGTCAGTGCTTTACAGCTCTAAATGGGCCTGTGCACACATTGATTTCTCAGTCCTGCAGACCTCCTAGCAACGTCAAGTCAGATGAAAGGAGACGAGAGTCTTGTGAGGAGGCTTGTACTGAGCAAAAAGGCTAGCTTTGCTCCTTAAGCGTGAAAAAAAAACCCTAATATTCACAAACATGTTTTTAACTTTTAATCATCCACTTACAACTTAATAAACCAGCGACCTGCAGATGATGTGCCATTCACAAAGAGCCTGTGCTACGAAACAACGCTTAAATGTTAGCTACGGTAGCTAGCTCCTGTGTGTCCTTTCCTTCAGTCTTTGTCATTATTTAATCCACTTTTAAAAAGCCAAACTGGTTCCAAATGAAGAGCCGTTTGGGAGTCGAACAACCAGCACTATTGAGCTGATCCAAATAATCTGGATCCTCTAAAAGAGAGACAAGGCTGGAGGTTGTTGAGACAGACATTGGATGAAGAAATACAGGTAAGATCAGAGTTTAATGTGCAAAATCATGACAAAACTGTACTGAACCAAACTGGACCGTTTTGCAGAAACAGACCATACACAGGCGTTGTGTGACACTGCTTGTCCAGGGTTTAGACAGAAGCTTTTAAAAATTCCTGCCTGCTGCCATTTCTGTGAGTTTTTAAAACTTGTATTTTTGCCTGAATATTTCACTGCTTTTGGGACACAAAATCAGCCAAAGAATTAAGAATGATTATATTTTTGCACTTTGAACACTTGGCATCATTGTAAACAGCTCAAAACATGGCCTCTTTGGTGGTGCAGAAATCACTACTTGCCACCCAAGGGGTGTTCTCCATTGCAAGCAAGAAACCCTGTGTAAACTGTTAAGCCTTTGATCCATTAAAAAAAAAAGAGTGAAACAAAACTCTTTTGAGGTCTGTTGTTCTCAGCTCTATGTTCACACTGATGGGACAGCATATCCCTCAGCTTGTTGGTGTTTTGCTCAGAGGCTCAGACCTCCACATAAAGAAAAGCACACACCTTTCTTTAGTAATTTCTGCAGGGCAAAGGTTGTTTGCAGACAATGTCATCACAGCAAAGAACACTGGATGGAGGGCAGTTTGTGATTTCTGCACAGAGAGGGATATCAAAATGCAAATGTTTATGGCTCTACCAACCATTCACACTGTCTGGAAAAAAAACAATTAGAGCTAGTTTTGAATCTTGAAAATAGTGACACAGTAGGCAAAACATTTAAAAAGCTAACAGAGAAAACAGCCATGGATCAAAAGCCTCCATCTAAAGTCTGGAAGAGCAGAGGCAGGTAACAGTCGTCCGGTTTGGTCCAGTTTGGTTCATTAGTTAGTCATGGTTCATCATGGTAAACCCTGATCTTGCTTGTGTCTCCACCACTGATGTCTGTCCAGCCTTGCTCATTGCTGGGAAATGCATCTCTTTTTCAAAATCTTTATCATTTGGCTCAGCTCAGTAATAAGAGGCGGTCTTTTGGTTCCCAAATGGCTCTTTGTTTGGTACCACTTATAGTGCTTTCAGATGGACACAGTTCTGGCCTTGGTTCTGTTCTGGAGT
The DNA here is from genome assembly GCF_018320785.1 of Cheilinus undulatus. Lineage (NCBI taxonomy): Eukaryota > Metazoa > Chordata > Actinopteri > Labriformes > Labridae > Cheilinus > Cheilinus undulatus. Next base: position 23,699,139 of record NC_054876.1, on the reverse strand, counting down.
CTCAGAGCCTTAGTGCTTTCTCGTGAACCAGCCGGCGTTCACACCAGTCTAAGAAGAGCCAAAGTGGGAGGACATGATGAACATGTATCACCACGTCCAGCTCCACTTTTACCCAAGTCTTTCTTGCCATCCTGGAGTTCCCTCTTCAGTTTCTTGAGTTTATTAATGATTTGGTCTGGTGTTCAGCTGAACCCAGCCTTCGCTATCTCTATCTCTCTTCACTATATCTTGCCCCTCTTTGTATTACTCTCCAGATTCCCCTGGAATTCTGTTGATGCCCAGATTACACCAAACATTTTGTCTCCCCAGCCGACCACCTTTTCTCAATTTTCTGCTCATTTTCACAACCTAGAATGTGATACGCCCGCTGATGATGTCACGTTTCCAATCAAATTAACTTTGAAATAAATGTCATTTCTTGGAAGTTGATCACACCATCTTGTTTCAAATGTTTATCTGCCACTAGCGATCTCACAGACACTTACTGGTGAAACAAGAAGGGAGGGGCAGGGATGTGTGGAAGCAGGAGGAGAGGAGCTCTCAAAGAGAGCTTTTATTTTAGTCAGTAAATCCCCTCTGAAAGTTGCAAAGCAAGCCTTTTAAGTCTCCTCCAACAAAGTGTCTTTTCTTATACACAGGTAACGTTCTGGTGATCACGGCCCTCTTGCGCTTCCAGCGGCTCCAGACAGTCACCAACCTCTTCATCGCTTCACTAGCTCTCGCTGACCTCATCATGGGTTTGATCGTGGTCCCGTTTGGCTCCAGCTACATCCTCCTGGGAGCCTGGCAGTTTGGAAACTTCATGTGTGAGTTCTGGACAGCCACTGATGTTCTGTGTGTGACGGCCAGCATTGAAACCCTGTGTGTGATCGCTTTGGACCGCTACCTCGCCATCACATCACCTCTTCGCTACCCAACCATACTCACCAGGTATGACCCAGGCATTCTGGTCTGGATTTGTTGTTCAAAAAAAAAAAAACAACTTTCCAACATGTTGTACATCAAGATCTTCTGCCAACCTGAAGTCACATCTGGTGTCAATCTAATCTGAAGTGCAAAACCAGTTGTGACATCAGTTTCTGGGCCAGTGGTGCAATATGTTTGGAAAGTTTGAACTCATAACGGTTCCAAATGTATTTTTCTGTCATTTGTTTTGGAGAAGTTAAAATAAATGCATTCATTAATTAAACATTCAGCTTAAAGGACAGTTGGAAGGCATCGTATGGTATTGTGTGGTTTGGTATCTGGGTCAGCAACTAATATAGCACCCATCTAGACTGTGTAGGCTGTGATGCATTGTGGGTAACATAGTGACAAAATCTAACTGCAGTGCATGGAATATAAACAGAATGTCACTGATTCTTGGTAATACCTGGGGGCTTGACTAATGCCATAATCATCCCATAAGGTCCAAATTAAAGGTTGCCCACTACTCAAATTGATAAAAGAGAAAGTTTAGAAATGAGCAGTGGTATACATGCAGCTAGAATTTCCCAGTTGTCCATGTTTTCTCTCATGTGTTTCCTGGCTCTTTCTGTTTAAAGGGGTCGAGCCTTTGCAGTGGTCCTTGGGGTTTGGGTCGTGGCCTCCCTCATCTCTTTCCTGCCCATCCATCTGAAACTGTGGGTGTCAGATGATGAGAAAGCTCGACAGTGCTTGGCTGATGAGTACTGCTGCGACTTCAACACCAACGTGGCGTACGCGGTGTCTTCCTCCATCGTGTCGTTCTACCTGCCGCTGGTGGTGATGATCTTCTTGTACAGCCGGGTCTTTCAGGAGGCTCAGAAACAGCTAGAAAAGATCAGAGGGAGGGAGAGACACTTTAATCACCTACAATACACAGCACAGCTGACTCATGTGGATGATAAGGCCGCCATGAGTAAACTGAAGGCAGGAGCTGAGGTGGGGGAGGAAGCGGGGGAGGATAGCTTTAACATGGAGAAAACAGGAGGTATGGACACCAGTAAGGGGAAAGTGGAGGGGAAACACTCTGCAACAAAGCGACATAAGTTTTCTCTCAGGGAGCATAAGGCTGTGAAAACTCTAGGGATCATTATGGGAACCTTCACACTGTGCTGGCTACCTTTCTTCATCCTCAACATCCTTGTGACCTTCCTTAAACTGGGTGATATGAAGCTGCTCTTCAGACTCCTCAACTGGCTGGGATACTCCAACTCAGCCTTCAACCCACTCATCTACTGCCGCAGCCCCGACTTCAGACACGCCTTTCAGGAGATACTCTGTCTGAGGGGGAAAGGGGGGAGACTATGGAGGTGGTGCAGGAAGAGGGAGTGTTACACTAAGGCTCTGTGTAGGGCGAATGGAACCTCAGCTCTGAACGGTGTAGGCAGGGCAGATGTTCAGCAGAGACCCACGTGGAAAGGCTGTTTAGAGAACTCTATTCCAGACAGCAAGATGCTGACTGGGACTTCTCTGTCTTCTAGCTGTGAGCAGGTTTTGGAAGTAGCTCCTGGTTCACTGACAAACTGGCAGGCTAACAGCCTGGCAAAGGAAAGCTGTCAGGAAAACCTGGCTTCCAGTGCTTGACCAGTACAAATGTTACACTTAAGTTTGTGAGTACAATGCCAAGAAGTAAACAGAAGATTGATGCTGGTCCAAATGTCTGCTTTAGGTCAAAAATGATCCAACTTTCTGGTCTGTGAGGCTGTAGCTTGTACAATTCATGTTACTGTTAATCTTCGTCCAGAGCTCTTAACAGCAATGTAAATCTCAAATGCAGCCACACAAGATTACCACAGAATAGCTCCAAAGTAACGCCCCATTTGAACTTATAATTGCATCATTACAGCATCTTTGTCCAAATAATGCTGCAGAGTAAGGCTGACAAGTTAAATGCCATGTGAATTTTATTCAAGTTTAGAAATAAACAGCATTTGAATAAATTACAATCAAACTACAGTAACAAAAAACTTTGTGTACAAAGTGAATCCAAACAGCAGCTTGATTGTAACTTGCTCCTAATAAACAGGGCGAAGGTAGTTCTGCAGGGATGGGAACATGGAAATGACTTGGCATGTTTGCACTTTTAGTTCCTGTTTCTTCAAGGGTTTTTTTTTTTCTTTCAAAAGGGGGGTTGGTTTCCTGCCTAAAACAACGTCTCTGGTAACACAAGCTAGAGAGATTTCCAAACTTTCAAGCCATGATATGAAATAATCATCAATAAATTTGATGAGAATTTTGCATTCAATCCCTTTACTTTATAATCTTAACTCTAAGATGCTTTAAAAGAGATTGTTACACTCAGGCTGTACATGACCACAAATAGCAGCATGCATAAATAATAATAAAGATAAAATATATATTGTATCAGCTTTAATCAAGATCAAACCTGATCTTTGATATCAAACATTAATAGGTTTTCGGGGAAGTGCAAAACCCTGATGTACTGAAAAAAAAGAGGCTAGTTGGACCAACTTCAAGCATTTCTTCAAGTTGTGACGCACAATTCAATGAAGTTTTCCTTCAGAAAACATGTTTTTTGTTTGTTTGTGTTTCACTGCAATGGCTGGGGAATGAAAATTTTAAATTTTAATGGGTTTCAGTGGGGTATTTCTGCTCACCAACACCCTGAGTGTAAACAAAAAGCTTACAGAGCTTATTATTGACCCATTACAGGTTGTGATAGTAAAACTTAACAATTGTATTGAAAAAACCCTACCCTCCAAAATATATGTTATTAGCATCAACACAGTTCAAAATAATCAGAAAAACACAACATTATGAGAAAAAAAAGCCACAAAATGGCCTAAACAACCTCTATGGGTTATAAAAACATTCCTTAAACCTAGTTGAATGCAAGAGGTTGTTGAGGGGCATTAAAAGTCATCATATCCCAAACACTATAGCTGAAGCTAAACTGTGGTGTTTCCTATGCAGTAACCGGGCGATTCAGACTGGCAGCATGTTTTGCAACTTGAATCTGCTGAATGTGCAACAAGCACCATAACAGCTTTCATACCAGGCACGAGTTTGCTGCGTGTTGACTTTGTCTCCCTACTGTCTAAGCCCTGCTATTCTTCCTAAGTTCTACCTCAGTTAATCTCCCTATAATGAACTGATTCTGTGTATAGAGGGACCCTTCCAGGAGCTTTTCAAAATAAAAGCATTATGTACAAACGAAAGGCGTTTCTCCAAAGAAATGCTAAAGTAGGCTTTTACTTTAAAAAGCACAAACCGGAAGTGTTTTTGTAATGTGTTTATCTTTACCTGCAACATTTTGTTTGATGTGGAAACAGAAAGTTTCATAAATAGTGGATGTTTGGGGAACAGCTGAATTAAACAGACACATTTTAGCTCATGAACTTCATCAGGGTCATCAAGAATTAGATTTCAAACATATTCTTCCAATGTGGATGTACATATTTGCTACAAGAAGATAAATATGGCTCTGTATTTATCACTGTCCTTTCTATTTTCACCGATAACCACTCGTGGTGCCCAGAAAAAATAGAAGAGACCTAAAATCTCAAAAATCTCTGTGCTTGACACGTGCTGCGTCTCTACAGCGTATGAAATGCAGCCCTCACACTGGCTGCCAGTCTGAAACAGCTGGTTAAAGCATAGGAACAGTGAGAAGCGCTATGACGTCATACTACCAGTGTGGACTAAAACATGGCGGCCTCCTGATAAATTCATTATCTCAAATTTTCTCAAAATGCAGATATCTAGGAAATCTAGTGAGTTTTTTATTTTAATATAAATATGAGAGATACAAATATCTATCCAATAAGGGGAACTTGTCTGATCATGCAGGGTTCCTTTTAAGACTGAAAAGATTAAGGCACTTGGTCCACTAAGGACATTTTAGAGCTTCCAGTACCTGATTTGAAAACAAAACCAGCATCGACTGGTGGATGAGAAACCAACCTAACTTGCCTTTTTGAGTTCAAATTACTTGTGTTAGAGCTGTTACTAATGCCAGTTTAGAATTTCTATACATTCTTTAGATGTTTTCTCAGTGAATTAAAGCACATATCACTGGCATCGTGCCAAAACACCATCTCCAAACTCACCACTTTTCAGGGAGTGGAAAAAAATGGCTGTATTTTTCAAATAATTCACCACTGAATAGTCATAATCAGCATGTCACTTTTTTGTTTTACATTTTGTTAAAACCCACAGACAGAAAATAAGGTGACTAATAGCACTGATTTATCATAAAAATCAAAATAATGAAATGGAGATAAAAGATTTTGGCCCAATGCCAGTGATCAGGGAGCAATCTGAAACAGACCTTACGGTCACTTTATAGTGGAGCGGAACTGCAATGAGCTGAACTTTGTTACTTGGCAACAGAAAGTGCTGGTGAAAAGGTCGATGAGAAGGTTGAATTCAGCTTGTGTTGCTGCCTGTGCTCAAAGACCATTAGTGGACAAAGGCCCAAGAGCTGCATTCACATGGATTCAGGGAAGGTGTTAGATGGCAAACAGATGCCAGCTCCTCTGCATCAAGTCAAAACAGAAAGAAGGACCCCACAAAGAAAAAAACCATTGGGCTAAAAATTTACAATTAAGTCCTGTCCTCTTTCTTGTAATTCATGTAGCTCATAAATGTTGCACATAATGATATCTTTTCAATATCTGTCCAAAAGGCAAGCTCATTCAGTCTCTTATTCCCAACATTGATTTTAAAAACTGAACTGCACTGTGTATCCCTTCTTCTCATGTGTTTTAAAGAGAGTGTTTTTGTACCTCAACAAGTGGCTAAATGTCCTAACAGGTCCTTTTACCCTTTCACTGAGGAAGGAATTAAGAATTTGTTGTAATTTCTGTTTGCCTGATGACAAAATGTTTTACTAATTCTTCTCTGTTCAAAAGGCTGTGTATCGTTACTGTTGGATAGTCTCTCTTTAGGCCTTACTTTTCAAAGAGTCCAGCTCTCGGCAACTAACCAGAACTACTGCCAGGCAATTCTAGGCCAATGTGACCTAGCTAACTATTGGTAGTGGTTTTATAAAAGTCTCTTTAAAATTAAATTTCTAGAAAAATACAAAAAAGACTTAAATTTAAGGCATTGGTGCAAAGTTGGAAGACAACCCTCAGAATATTCTGGAATATATTAATGTCACAAGCAAGAGACCATAAGGCCCATTGGCCTTGACTTTTGACCTCTGACCTACAAAACTAATCAGTTCATTGTTGAGGCTGAGTGGACTTATTTTTTTTATTTTGTTTTGATAATCTTTCTCTGTGTTATTTAGATATTGTGTTCACAGTAAAAGACCCTGAGGCAAAATGAACTTGACTTTTGACCTAAAAAATCTGATCATAAAGCTGAGAAGTGATTTTTTGAAAGCTTGAAGAAAATCCCTCTAAGGATTTTTGAGATATCATGTTCAAAATCATAGGTTGAAATTGGGGTGAATGACCTTGACGTTTGACCATCAAAATTGTAGCCTTTAATCCTTGGGGAAGACTTGACATTAGTGCTGAGTTTAAAGGAAATCCATTGAAGCTCTCTTAAGATGGTAGGGATGTACGGATGGAAAACCCAACAACATAATGACTTCCGCATCACTTAAACATGTAAAACTGAGTTCACTTATATGTAGCACAGAAACATTGTTGAAGCATTTAAGGAGTGCTTGATGAAAAATTATTAACTACGCATTTTAAAATCTTCCTTTGTTGATCTTGCTCTGTTGAGAACATTAAGACAATTTGTTGACAACAATATTCAAACACGTCATCTGGAGTGCATGTAGTGAATATGTAGCAGTGTTAGCACAAAAAGACTTTGTGCAGAGTATTACAATGTTTGTGTGCTTTGAACAGACCCTGACTGATCAGTCTAGATGATTAAGATTCACAAGTTTTAATGTTCCTCTCCTTCTTCTAAAATAGCAACCTTCTGAAGACTCTGTGGGTTGCTGTTTTGCCAAGGTTTATGTAACAGGGACATCAGGATAACGTCTATGAAAAATTGATTTCTGCAGCGAAGTAATGAAGTCCATTGACTGCAGTTGTTGCATAAGAAATGCTGTCTCAAACTTTCAGACAACAGTACGCAAAGATACAAAGCTGAGGCAGGCTTTTAGCCTTCTAATGAACAGTTTCAACATGCCACCTGACAGCCACACCCCTAACTCTGCATAACTTTTACCTTAATTCCATCAGTATGATAGAGTTATACAAAAATTGACTCCCTGTACAGTGTGCGCCTGTAAAGACAAACTATTTGGACCAGTCAAAAGTTGCATTTAGCATGAGTGTATACGGGCCGATGCTGTTGTGAGCTCCACACTTGTGCACTGATGTGTCCATGTGGTTCCTGAAATACAGTAGATTATTCCACAGTTAAAAGAGAGGAGGCATCAGAGGAGATGGAAAATAAGGCTGCTTTTTCCACTCAATTATTCGATAATTGTATCATCGTCTGCAGCTGTTTATCTGACGGCAGAGTCCACAAAATTTGCCTGTGGACATCTCAAAGACTTGCAGTTCTACCTAGCTGACTAATCATAGGGCATGCAGGAGGTGCAAGTCAGTGAGGCCAGTTCAGACCAAAAACCCATAGAGTGATGATACCCTTATAGAACATTTCTGGCACATTTCTGGCATTTCAGTCACAGCTGTCTGAACTGAGCCATCGCAGCTCAGATCAAGCCATCTGATGGTGTTGGACTGTGGCAGACAGTGTTTCAACTTCTCATGTCACAAATCTCCAGTCAAAACTGGGCTTTATGTACAAACGCCTCTCTGCAGGTTAAGGGCAATGCAAACCTATAACATATGCTATGCTTTTTAACTCAACATAGACGTAAAGTAGGCTACTGTGCAGAACTTAAAGGCATGTTTGGTCCAAAACTTGAAGCTAAAGTAAGGCTTAGATATGGCGAGTAAGTTGCCTGAGGGCACCATTGGGCAGGAAGGAAGATTGACACAACCCCAGTTGTGCTCTGAGATGTCCTTGGATATTTCCAGGGCCATGGGAAAATAATTTGTTAAAAAAATACCAAAGTTCACATCATTAGGGCGGAGTCAGGGGTGTATGTAACAAGTAAACACAACCTAGGGTACCACCCAGGTGGGTAGCATGGTAGCCATGAGCCCCTGTTTTACCTGGGGTGAAAAGGCCGGGGGAAAAGTGATGCCATCGAGCTTGACATCGGCTGCTGAGTGACATGTGTCGACATGCGACAAGCTTGACTCTGGTCACCCTGCCACCTCTCTCTAGCCACACATCCAATGACACATCTGCCTGTGATGTATCCTTAATGGCCTTCATGCCTAAAACTAAAGCACATGACAGGATAAATCAGACTTAAGGCTCGCCTACCTCTAACATTAAAGAAAGTAGAAATAGAAAAAATAACAGAAATTCTAAATGGAATAAAAATATATACTGAAAGTTTTTTTATGTTAAAGGGCAAGTCCTTCACTGTAAGAGACAGATGGAGGAAAAAGATGTTTTCAAGGCAAACTAAAGCCTTATATGCCCAGAAACAAATAGGTGCCATTTGAAATAAAAAGGAACAATCTTCATTTTCTTTAAGAACCATCAGGACAGAGAGAACTTGAAGGCCCTTAGCAGCCAATTTGTAGTATTAATAAACTTGTCTGCCAGCAAAAAGCAATGTCCGCCAGTATAAACCACCATGAATGTAGGGATTAATCATTTTCTTTTTCCTCTCACTTTAGTCTTATTTGCAACAGAGTGTCTTATTTCAGGCTCACTTATTATAACCTCACTAGAACAACAGATTGCCTGTTTTCCATTTGTTCTTGATAAACCTCAACCTCTGGTCCAAAAATCATTTACTGATGTATATTTGTACATCAGATAAAGGCAAACTTGTGACTATAATAACTGCTTTTCATCTCCATCTCAGTGCTTTCTTTTATTGCTTATTCACCAGAAACTATTTTTCCTCTAAGAATACCAGCTGCTATCTTTTTCCTTTTTCATGTGTGCTTCAGCAATTACAAGGACTGTTATTACATGCAAAACAGAGCTGCAGAGAACACTGTCATGTTTCTATTACACTGTCCATAATGCCATGTGAAATAAAATGCGTTTAGGTTATTGGGCCATTATGATAAATCTGGCCAAAAGACCAGTGAACCAATAAAGAGAAAAAATCAAGTTTGTCTGCTCAGCTTTGACATTGAATGTACAGATATTAAGTTATTTTGATGTATATAAATAGTGAACGATGTTGTACATAGGATCTAATCTGTGTGTCTGACAGCATGTAGTGTATTTGCTCCTTGTATGTTGTACAGTTTGACATTTACTGGGATGTGATAGTTGGAAAAAATGTGTTTTGCCTTTCAAACTCCACATGTTGTTTTTGTTCTCAGAAGAGAACAAATGCTTCAGGTTGTTTTACTGATCATTTTTCATGGTGATACATGTGAATATTGAATCAAAGAGTTCAAAAAGCACTGACGTGATGGTGTCTGAATTCAGAGTAAGGTTTACTATTGTTAACTTTATCTGAAACTTGATTAAAAGTTTGTTTTATGAAGTATAAAACACATTTCAAAGCAGAGTTACAATTTACTTTCTACCTCCATCGGTCTCATAAATGTCAACTCATCTCTGTAAACATTTATTCTGAAGACAATGTACATTTCTGAGTAAAAGAGTAATCTGAAGTTTCACAGAATCCTGAAACTTGTTTTGTTTGTATGTGGGTGTGCGTGTGGGAAAAACTTCAACATACTTTGATGGATAAAAATGCTAAACTGAATTACATTTTTTACTTATCTAACAGGGACAGCTTCATTCCTGCTGTTTCTGACAGATCAGTCAAGACAACTAGTTCATGTCAAAATGCTTTATTACCTCTGCCAAGGAGGTTATGTGATCGGGTGGGTTTAGTTGTTCGTTTGTTAGTTCGTTTGTTAGTTTGTTAGCAACATAACTCAAAAGGTCATGGACGGAATTTGATGAAATTTTCAGGAAACGTCAGAAATGGCATAAGGAAGAAGTGATTAGATTTTGGGAGCGATCCGGATCACCGTGTGGATCCAGGAATTTTTTAAAGGATTCTGTACTATTGGGAGATAGCGCTGTGCTGTTACCACTTTACACCAGGAGATGGTGGACATGAGTAACTTATCCAAAGTTTTGGAGTTTATAGCGTTTGAAAGATGCACACCCGGTCGAGGAGACAAGTGGGAGCGTAACAGAGAGAAAGACAGAGAATTGTAGCGAGAATACTCACAATGCTGGGAGGAATAGAGGAATATTTACCCACTGCCGTGACTTTTGCGCATACCGAAGCCAATGCTTTGCCTCACCGTGTCTCCACCCCACCGGGGAAGGAGTAATAGGTGGATTACATTTTGGGAGTGATCCGGATCACTGTCTGGATCCAGGAATGCTTTTAAAGGATTCTTCACTATTGGGAGATAGAGCTAATGGCAGAGGTCTGCACTCTCTGAGTGCTTTTCTAGTTCTTATTAAATCACTGAATGAGCAACCATGGCCACTGATATAGAAATGTATGGCCACCCTGATTTGTGTAATGCAATTAAACAGCTGATACCAAATATAAAACTAGAATGGCCGTCTGAGGCGGCAGACCCACGCCTAAGCAGCGCCACCGCGGAACTTACGCTCCCATTGATTACTATGGTGTTCAAAATTTCCAGGTCCAAGAAAAACCGAAAGGTGGCGCGGATCATCACAAAAATCTTATCGATTCTTCCCTGTCACTGTCCCAATATTCCATGAAAGTTTGGTGATGATCCAACTTTCCGTTCTCGAGTTATCTTGTACACATACAAACAAACAAACGAACAAACAAGGATACAGAACCCTTTACATAACCCCCTGCCGATTTCATAGGCGTGGGTAAAAAAAAAGGTGTTACAAGATTTTAGAAACAATGCATCACCACGTTACAACTCTGCTGATGGGAGTTAGAGTTCTTTTTAGTTATCCTGATGATTGCCATACAATCTTCTGATAGTTGGAGAACCTGTTGAAATTTGAAAGTGTCATGGCGGTAGTAACATCCTGGATGGTGAAATTAGAGAAGGAAACTTGCATTCTTGTTGTGAAGGACTTGCTGCTCTACATCTATACGAACCTGTGACTACCATGATGAAGCAACGTCACTTAAATAACTATATGAAGAAGGCTGTTCATTGGACATGTCTGGCCCATGTATTTGGGACACAAAAACACGTTTTAGTGCTGCATGATGGCTTGGTTAACGCTGTTGCCTCCCAGCAAGAAGATTCTTGGTTCGAATGGATGAGTGCCATGCATGCATTAGTTCTCTCTGGTACTTCTGATTCCTCCCACAGTCCTAAGGCTGATTGGTGATGTGAAGTTGTCTTTAGGTGTGAGTGTGAATGCATGCCTGTCATTGACTGGTCACCAGTCTAAGGTGTACCCTACCTGTCACACAAGGACAGCTGGGATCAGCTCCAGCTCCCACAAACCCAGGTGGCTTAAGCGTACGGACGAATGAATGGAGAACATTTGTCATTTGAGTAATATAAGCAGTCTGACAGACTTGATCTGTTAATGCTGTTGACTAAACAGAACATTTATCAAACTCAAATCTTAAATGCTATTAAAGAATTAACAAAATGGCCATCATCTTAAGGCCATATGGAGAAAAAGTTAGCATCAAAAGGCTCTTTGTCAAAAAAAAGAGAGAGAGGGACTGAGAAATGTGACTCTCCTTAGAGCAACTTTCCCTCTTCTACTTGAACCTTTTAGACAGATGCTCTCTGTTCTGATTCAGTCATCCGTGTTATTCAATAAAATCCTCGTCTGCCACTATTAAAGAAAAAAGTACACCTGTGCATGTGTACGTGTGAGCGTGTGAGGCATGACGCACAGTGACAGGTGCAGGCGGTCACAGCAGCTACAGTATCAGCTGCTGCAGTGGAAACACAACCAGACACACTGCTTTAATACACACTCACAAGGCTATACAGTGTGATGTGAGGACACACTTTGTCTGTGCTTTGTGTGTTCTTGTGATGTGCGTATGATCTGTAACCATGGAATGAGTTTCCAGTTTAGGCATGTAAAGGATAATGCAAATGACATGCATACACTTTTTCTGTGTCCTTCATGTCAGCTGTATTTATTTATGGCTCTAATCCACTTGTGCTTTTTTTAATCAAACTGCAATGTGGTTGTCCTGTAAGTGTTCTGTTGAGCGATATGTCATCTTTTTACATTTAAACACCAAAGAGTATCAATGACCATATGTGATAGGCATTATACATTTCTAAGACAATATTTCAGCTAAATTATATAGTAGGTCTCATGTTGTTTATGTTTTATATTTAAAATTTGTATATATTGAAACAATGTAATAGTTGCATTTACTGTTGAAATATGATCTCTATTTGATTAAAAATGAACATCCACCAATGATAAAGGAAAAAAAAACTCTTGACCGACTTTAAACCTCTTTAACTGATCACACTTCAGAATAAAAGTATGATAAAAAGCTAAACAGACTGCTTGAGAGTGCGTGATAATTTGAAAAATACCCTTTTTATTTGAATCAATTGTTCCTTTGACAACAAATAAATAGTATAATGAAGCTTGAAATAAAATTCTGGATGGATTATCTTTGAGTTTCCACTAATTTTCTTCTCGACTTTGTTTTCCATTGCTATTTGGACAACAGTGGACACCAAAATCCAGATACTCCACTTGTGCTGTGCTGGGGGTGTGCAAAAGGGCAAGTGGGCCCACACACTGGAAGAACTCCTAGAGCCACTGGAGACGTAAGATTTATAAGCCACAGAAGAACTATGAATTCACATGGGGAGAGCATGTATAAAACTGATTATTTTGCCTGAGCTGATTTTACATTCATTCTGATGTTATTACCCCCGCCAAGGAGGTTATGTGATCGGGTGGGTTTGTTTGTTAGTTAGTTAGTTTGTTTGTTGGCAACATAAGTCAAAAAGTTGTCGACGGAATTTGATGAAATTTTCAGGAAACGTCAGAAATGGCATAAGGAAGAACTGATTCGATTTTGGGAGTGATCCAGATCACCGTGTGGATCCAGGAATTTTTTAAAGGATTCTGTACTATTGGAAGATAGGGTTTCGCTGTTACCACTTTACACCAGGAGATGGCGGACATGAGTAACTTATCCAGAGTTTTGGAGTTTATAGAGTTTGAAAGACGCATGCCTGGTCGAGGAGACAAGTGGGAGTGTAACAGAGAGAAAGACAGAGAATTGTAGCGAGAATACTCACAATGCTGGGAGGAATAGAGGAATATTCACCCTCTGCCATGACTTTCACACGTACCGAAGCCAATGCTTTGCCTCACCGTGTCTCCACCCCACTGGGGAGCGAGTAATCAGCGAATTAGATTTTGGGAGTGATCCGGATCACTTTCTGGATCCAGGAATGCTTTTAAGGGAATCTTCACTATCGGGAGATAGGGCTAATGGCGGAGGTCTGCGCTCTCTGAGTGCTTTTCTAGTTCCATGATGTTTTTGTCTCCGCCATGATCTTCTCTATGTAGATTCTCTCTGTTTTGCAGTGGAAAGACACCGGAAATACCCCCCTGCATATCTCAAGAGAGGAGTGGCACTTTTTGGATGTGCAGAGATAGACCAGAGCATGGGCAGTGGAACTGCAAAGGTTTACTAGAAAAGACTCTGTGTGTGGCTGGGTCAACCATGTCTTCTCTTATTTGTATTTCTTATGATTTCAGTCTGATAAAGTCTACTACCTGAATTGTAAGCTGATTGTCAAACCTTTCACTTAGTGGTCCAGGCATAAATAATCATAGTCTGACTCTGTCTGCCACCATTCTCCATGAACATTTTAAACTCTGCTTTTGTGAGTAATGGACTTGAGCTTACACATCACAGGCCACACCCACTAGTGCACATTCACACACTGATGGCAGAGGTTACAGGACTGGTCATCAGTAAGCCAGTCCCATGCAAACATTATATATACTGACACGGCAAGGGCACTGATACGTGTTTGACTTTGTCAAACTGTACATCTCCAACAGCCACTCTCACAGACCATTCATCTGAGACACTGTTTCTTTAAGAATGGAAGTACATTTTTTATTTTTTTAATTATTTATCTTTATTTATTTAAAAAAAAAAGTCTGGCAGTTTCATTCGTGAAATAACCACATGGCAAACTTTACAGAATAAGACACATTTCATAAATAAAACAAAGGAAAAAGGCCAGATGCCTAATCTGGGATTAAATAAGACCTTTTTGGAAGAAGTTCCCAAATGGTGGCTAGCTTTAGCCAAAGGTAATACAGCTACACCAAATATGTAATAAATTTTAGAACATGTTGCTACTTTAGCTTTAAAAATGTAAACTTTAGCAAACGTTGCTAAAGCTTATGTAGCTACATAGGTAACTTAGCTATGTAGCTAATGTGGCTGCTTTAGGAGCTTACATTTAGCTATGTTCGCTATGCAACTATGTTAACTCTGTTAGCTCTGTAGCTTATAGAGCTGAGGCAACACTTGCTGTGTTACAGTATCTTCATGCAGGATAGGCTTTTTTCTGTAAGCAGACTGTTTACTCAGCTTTATTAAATGCTTTTGTAATTAGGTTTTGCAGGTTTTTAACTTTTGCTATCCTTAGTGTTAGCTTAATCCTTACCCTAATCTTAAACAGAAGTCTGATCTGATTTTATTTGAAAATTTCAGTGTGTTTTTCTGTACCGACAGAGACAGTGTCTCAGATTAACGGCCTGTGAGAGTGGCAGTCAAAAATGTACGGTCTGCAGCCAGATCCTGATCCACAGTAGGTAGAGTTGATGTCACTATTGGGATTCAAAAGTAGATCTTGTTTTTCCCAATTTGACCAGTTGGCCTTACATTCCCACAGCTGTAAACAGCACAAAAAATAACTTTTTGATAAGTCTTCTGTGTGCTGAAAGCACTTCCTGCCTTTCATCAGGAATACTGTGGATGATGTGACGTCACCTGCAAATGAACTATTGGTCGGCTCCAAGATACGTGACATAAAGTCAGGTTGTCAAACTAAACAGAAGAGACTTGAAAAATACTGATACCAGTCTTAGCGGTCGTAGGGTGTCTTGGATACACACTACAAGAGCATTTGTTATTCCTGTTGTTTATTTTTTGGCCTGACATTAGATGATGGGTGGTGACAACATGATTGGGCCAGTTCTTGTGAAGTTTTGTTGTCTTATCCAGCCTCAAGTCTGAAAAAATCACATGTATTTACCTTTTTTAATGTGTGAACTCCTACAGTTATACCCTGGCAGACTAGCCCTGTAAAAGATAATGAGGGTCAAATGAAGCAACAGATAAGCTTACACTTTAATGGCATTACATCATATCAGTGCTACAGTATGTGTAGTTAGATATTTTCATGGAAAAGAGAGAACATAGAAAAGTAAAGAGAAGAACATATTGTAGAATAGAAGCAAAATATAAACAGTGTCATTGTAGGTATTTCATTATTGCACTGGTTGGTTTGCTTTACAGCCTACCACACACTGGTTATTGGATTTAACATCATCATCCCCTCTTATCTGCAGTGAACTTCCTGAGTATTTCTAGCTGTAATCTCACATCAGCTCAAACAACTTCCCACAGATATTTACTCTGAAGCTGACGGGAAAAATTCTGTGTAAATTCTGTGTAAACATGCAACTCACCGTCAAAATTCAGAACATTTCCATGGGTTTTGAGCAGATGTGAAAAGGACTTAGGTTTTCTAACCTTCAGCCTCTCCATAGTTATCAGAGTTCTGGACATTTTTGCATAGCCGATCATAACAGATCTGCCTTTAAGTGAAAAAGAGATCTGCCCTCAATTCCCTGTGTGACATTTGTCAGGGTGTGTCTTTGTTTAATCCTGTTACAAGGTGTTAACTAGCATTACAGAGCTGATAACTGACGTGTACATCCTGTGTTATCTCACCCAAAAAGACATGTATTTACAGACACCTGGACACTCCTGTTGACTGACAAATGCAGTTTAATCCCTGTAGATCACACAGACACCCCCGGGCTCTGCTTCAAACCTTTGTAAACAGTATGAAGAGCTGGAGGTATGCCCACTAAATAGAGTGTGAATACAAGCTTAAGGCTGGATTAGACTGCACTATTTATTTTTCTTATATGGTGGCACCATGTCAGACTATGCAACAAAAACATTATCACATTGGCTACCCAGTTAGCCTAGCTATGCTAGCTCTGCTGTGTGTAAACACGAGATGAGAGGGAGAATAAAATTTGGTGTAGAGACTTGTATAATATCACTCAATAGGACAGAGATCACATGCAATCCAGATGGAAGGCATCAGGGTGCACGTTGTTGTCAAACTAGACGGAAAATGCAAGAAAATGGTTCTACTGGTTCATTTAGTATATTTTAATTGTATTTTGTTCTTTCTCATTGTCTTGTCTTGAATTTCCTGTTTTATTTTGTAATTTATCTTGTGTCTCTTTCAGCTTGCCCTTTACAGTCCCCTACCTCATGTGTTTCACTAATTGTCTTCAGTCCCCATGAGTATTTAGTCTCCTCAATCCTTCTCTACCCTGCCAGTTTGTCTCGACCTCTGTGTCAGTATCCTAGCATTCCCTTTGTGTTGCCAGTCAGAATTTTGACTTGTTTGTGTTTTTGACCTCAGTTTTGCCTGCTATATCCTTTTCCCGTCATGTTTTTGGATTTTATGCAAATTGAATGGACCGAAACTTGCCTTGTGCTCCACATCTTCCATTTGAGTGTAACCAGTGGAAATATCTGCATTGTGTTTGATGTGAAGGAGACTGCGACACTGGAATTCTCTCTTTGACCACTTTTAATGTCTGACAGAGATAACAAGAGACAAAAACTCCCATAAATTCCACAGCCCGCTCCAGATTCTCTCCCACAGGGATTCATTCAAAAGGGCTCATGGAATAAAATATATATTTTACAAATATAACAGTGCATACCTGGCAGAGATAACAAGAGACAAAAACTCCCATGAATTCCACAGCCCACTTCAGATCCTACACAAAATAAAGGTAGAGTACGTAATATTAGCTTAAAATAACGTGCACATAAGTTAGCTGCATACGATGTGCACGTAAGCTAACTTAACTAGCCGTGCGCGGCAAACGAACATCCATGACTTCCATTGAAGTAATTATACTAGAAGTTAAAAGTATATAAACATGTCAACAGGTGTAAAAGTATGTAAGAACATTGTAAGAACTTAAAATATGTACAAAATGTGACGTTTAACAAAAGGATGGAAACAGATATAAACTTGGACAAAACAATGGACACCCACCTTTCCCACAGGGATTTCTTCAAAAAGGGAGAGGGGAGGGGGCAAAAATATATATAAATGACCAACGAAGAAGAAAACAAAGGAAGGAGGGGCTGCAAACAACAACACAGTGTATAATGGATTAAGGAGTTTCTCTCAGGCTGATACAGAACGGACAAATGCCAGGTAATTTTGTGTAATTATAACAAGCAATACTGAACTACAGAGGTGCATTTTGTCCTTGTTACGTAAGTACTTTTTTTGGTTCGGTGTAACACTGCCTTGCACACGATCTACTCCTCTCCTGCCTTCACTGTTCTCTCAGCATCACCTTCTCACATGCATGAAAAACAGCATTTTCCCCCCAAGCAGTAAGAATGTTAAACTCAGCCCCTCAGCCCTTTGCCCTCCCTTCCAGGCAAGCTGTCTAACTCTGGGACTGGCTGCGTTCATTTACAGGTTTTACACTTTTCATATGCATACAGCTCTGTGGACTGCATATCAAGACTGGGAGCATTTGTACTGTTTAATTTTCAATTTTATGGTATACTGTATGTTTAGGCCTTGGGTGTATTTATTCTTATTTTAATGCATTTATGTTGTTTTACTTGTTTGCACCCATTGCCCAATCAGCAACAAGTCAATTATATTTCAAAGGTGCCTTCTTTTTGATAAATCTCCATATCATGCCCTCAAACTTCTTCAATATTTGTCATGGTGTAAAGGAAATTAGACAAAAATCCTACAATGTAAAATTATGAATAATCTTTTAAAAACTACAGAACGAATTAATATATTTGATATTTTTTGGTGGGTACACCACATACAGATGCAATTATAATTGCTAGATAATGTGTTATATTATTTAAGCTTAAGGCTCTATTTGATCTAGCCAGGTCAAGCAAAAGGCTGAAAAGCTGAGCACATCTGCAAGGCAAGCCAAGTGAGCAGTTCCACGAAGAGAGAGGATGGAGAAGAAAAGTAGTAGATGGCTGTGTTAATTTCGTCAACTAGAACTGAGAAAACAAATGTTTGTTGACAGCCTTTTTACCATGAGAAAGACGAGACTAAGACTTGTCAAAAAACAGATCTTTGATGACTAAAACTGATTAAAAGTAAGTTTTCATAAAGATGACTAAAACTAGACTAAAATAAAATGTAATTTAGCTTTTGTCAGACATTCAAAATTCATGATATTCTTTCACTGTGGGTAAATCTGTCAAAGTGCAATGCATCTATAGCTATTCTGCCCCTCAGATGTAGAAAGCAGGGAACTCAGGTATGGCAGGGTGCAGAGAACACACTACCATGATTTGGTACCAGATTTAGGCAACAGAAGAAATGCTTGGACTTGAAGTAAAATTGTGAGGACTTTATATGGACTAAAACTAGACAAATATATTCACTGACTTAAACTACACTAAAACTAAAAAGGGTACTAATGACTAAGATGTGTGTAAAACTAAGATGCATAATTTAAAGAGACTAAAATGAAAAACAGCTGTCAAAATTAACACTGGCTGTAATGATCCCTAAACCAGACTCTCGTTTTTCTTTTTAAATTTTCTGTCATTTACATATACGCCTTATTGTCTTTGCATATTTTGTTTATGTTTGCATCCTAACTAAGGTACCTAAGGACCCATTTTTATTACATTTTCCACTGCACAGTGTATATATTTACACACATGCACACAATGGCACTGTAGAATATGCAAAATATTCATGCAGAGAAACATCGATCACAGCCTGTTTGTCTGCTAGTGTGTGTGTTAGAGGGAGAGAGATGTGCCAAGTGTATCTTATGATCACAGACAGTTTATAGACTGTGGGCTTGTGTTGCTGCATGAACTTTAGCCGACCCAACATCTCCTGCCAAATAACAAGAAAGACAGTGAGAACAGACAGATATGCTGTCAGTGTGTTTACCTGTGTTAATGTCACACAAGGGTGTGATGCTGAGAAGTGTGCACAAGATGCACTTTAGGTGTGCTTCATGACAATCTTTGTTCTCGCAGATCAGCAACCTATAAAGAACCTCTAATTGAAATTTTTAACTCCTATAAAGTTATTTTTATTGGGTTTATCACTTTCATCACTTTGGACACAAAGAGAGGTTACGTACAGAGAACAAGACAAGCCAAAGGCAACTTTCCCCCTTTTGAAAGATTTTAAGAATAATTGCCTCTATTTCTTTGCATCAGTGGGCATGTGACCAGGGTGATTGCTCCTTGTCAATGGACTTCTGTTTGCTCGGGGACGTTACATAATGTTTGTCTGTCCCTGGGTGCTCGGGTGGAGGTATCTAAGAGTCAGACGACCTGAACTGAGGTAATAAAGTGAAACAGAGCAAGTGAACAGTGAAGAAAAGCACACAAAGACTCACAAAGCATCAGACAAATATGAAAAACAAATTTAATCTATGTTCAGAGCACATTATTTTACAGTTTAACCTCAGACAGTTGTTTTAATCAGCATGCCATTGGGTTTCATGACACCCCTTACACCTAATGTCTAAATGTTAAAGCAGTGTAAAGGGTTTCAACACTTACACATGCAACGATTAGAAGTGACTCTCTGTCAAGCCCTGTCCTCCTTGATAACTGAATAACCTTGAAAATCTGTTGTCAGTGGGCTCCTCCCCACTTGAAACAATTGAAAACTCTTCCTTCTACTTTAATGATTTTATTTTCATTAAATTGATACGATTCTTTTGTATGCTTTCAGTGAAAGAATTAAGGCAGTACAGGGAGCCATCACCTTTGACATTAATATTTACTGTAAGGAGAAAAGGATGGGTTTTATGTCCATATGCTAACTGGTGAGCTATGGCCAGGTATGTAAAAACCTTTGTTCTGTCCTTTGTAAAGTCAGTTAAGTTCCTGGTTGAAAAGAGACTAGTGACCATTTGAGTCTGTAAATCTGTAGTTAGCAGAGTTAGCTAACAGAGCTGTATGCTAACTGCAAGCTAGCAGCATGACCAAGTGATTTGAGATTGTTAATGCAGTCTTTGCCTGATTTTCAATGTTGAATATTATTAATATATTGGAGAATGTATTCTTTATTGAAGTTTTACAAAAATATCATTGCATTTCATGGAGAAGTTGTTAACTGTCTGTCTAGCTTTAAACAGGCTAATCATAGCAAAGACGGTGCATGATTTTTTATTTTACCATAGGTTGATAATTTTTTCATTTAGTACTAAAGAAACATTGTCACACAATTAGGGTAATCATACAAAAGACATGGAAAAATCAGAAAAAAAAACATTTCAAAAGAGAAACAAAGATGCTTAAAAAAATAAACATTATATATAAAAAACAGATGGAAAAAGTGACCTTTTAATACACATTTTCCATTTAAAAACAGCGAAGTTCATATGTAGTCAGACTAAGCAGCTATTGTAAGCTAGCTAACAATGACCCTACCCTTAAAACAGCAGTGTTTTCGGGAGCGCAGATGGTCGGGTGGTTTGGGGCGCTACCCATGTGCGCAGGTGGCTAGGGTTCAAGTCCGGCCTGGGGCCCTTTGCCGTGTGTGCCCACTCTCTTCCCTGTTTCCAGGTCTATCCACTGTCCTTCCTCTATCAAATACCGGCATGAAAAGGCCCAAAAATAAATCTTTAAAAAAAACAAACAAACAAAAACAACAAAAAAAAAAAAAAAAAAAAAAAAAAAACAGCAGTGTTTTCTATTGAACAGTAAATGTACTGATTCCTCAGCTGTCTCTGTAAATAATGACCAATAAGATTATTCTTCTGATATTTTATTTGATAAGTAACCCTTATTTGGACTCAAGTAACTTGCCAGTTCTTTCTAAGCTAGATATTAACAGTGCTAACGTAGCAAAGAAACAAAGTGAACAATCTTAACTAGTATCAGACTGTTTAATCTGACCCATTCAGTGTTGTTGTCATCATAAAATTGATATCTATGTATTTTTATTTTACAGCTGAAACCAGTGTACATACACTGTATAAAAAGACACATAACCTTTTTTTCTCACTGTTTGACATTAGGCCAGACTAAACTTTTCCTGTTTTAGGTCAGTTAGGATTACCAAAATTATTTATATTTGCTAAATACCAGAATAATATGAGAGACATTTTTTTGAGATTTTTTATTACTTTATTCAAAGTCAGAAGTTTACATATACTAAGATTACTATGCCTTTAAACAATTTGGGAAAGCCCAGATGATAATGTCATACTTTGGAAGCTTATATAGGTTAATTGACAACACTTGAGTTAACTGGATGGATTTTAAGGTACACCTCAAACACACTGCTTCCTTCTGTTACATCATGGGAAAATCCAAAGAAATCAGCCATAATAGCAGGAAGAGGATTGTGGACCAGTGTAAGTGTGGTTCATCCTTCTGTACAATTTCCAGATGAAGATGCCACGTTCATCTGTTCAAACAATCATACGCAAGTATAAACACCATGAGAATGTTCAGACATCATACCGCTCAGGAAGGAGACGGGTTCTGTGTCCCAGAGATGAATGTGCTTTGGTGCCAAATGTGCATATCAACCCTAGAACAAAAGCAAAGACCTTGTGAAGATGCTTGCTGAAGGTGGTTAGAGAGTTAGCCATAGTGAAATGAGTCCTGTACATGAGCTGAAAGGCCTCTCAGCAAAGAGGAGGCCATTAATCCAAGAGCAACAAAAAAAGCCAGATTACAGTTTGCAAATGCACAAAGGGACAAAACCTTAATTTTTGGAGGCATGTCCTGTGTTCTGATGACACAAAAATTTAACTGTTAGGCCATAATGACCATCGTTACATTTGGAGGAAAAAGTGAAAAGCTTGCAAGCCTGAGAACACTATCCCAGCTGTGAAGTATGGGGGTGGAAGCATCATGTTGTGGGGGTACTTTGCTGAAGGTGGGACTGGCGAGCTTCACAAAAAAGACGGCATAATGAGGAAAGAACATTATGTAGAAATATTATGGAAACATCTCAAAACATCAGCCAGGAAGTTAGAGCTTGGGTGCAAATGGGTTTTCCAAATGGACAATACCACAAAATTAGTTACAAACTGACTTAAAGACAACAAAGTCAATGTTTGGGACTGGCCATCACAAAGCCCAGATCTCAGTCCTTTTGAAAATTTGTGAACAGAGCTGAGAGGCATGTGCCAGGAGGGCGGCCTACAAACCTGACTCAGTTACACCAGTTCTGCCAGGAGAAATGCCAGCAAACTCTTGTGAGCAGCCTGTGGATGGATACCCAAAATGTTTGACCCAAGTCATACAGTTTAAAGGCAATGCTACCAAATACTAAGGAAATGTCTGTAAACTTCAGACTTTGAAGAAAGTAATGAAAAATTATCTAAAAAATTCTCTGGCTCATTATTCTGGCATTTATTACAGAGAAATTATTTTGGTAATCCTAACTGACCTAAAACAAAAAAGTTCAGTCTGATTGAGTGTCAGACAGTGCATGTAAACTTTTGGTTTCAACTGTATTTACGTTTGGCTGTCATTAGAAAAAAAGGCTGCAACCTGGAGCACACAGTCTTCAACCAGTTACTGACTGCATGCTCAATGATGATCTTCTACTTGATCCAAATTAATCTGGCTTTAGGCAGGGCCACTCCACTGAAACTGCACTTTCGTCTTTAACAGAATCGCTGTTTCACATGGCTTATCGAAAGGAGTGCTCCAGGATCAGTGCTTGCTCCCCCCTTTTTTCAATATACACCATATAACACCGATCAAATGGCCTCTCTTAACACTGTTGTGCAAACGATACACAGATTTTCCCATCCTTTCCACCAGATGACACAACTGTCTCAGCTTGGATCTCACCCTGCCTTGCTGATATTTCTTAATGGATGAAGGAACGCCACCTTCAGCTCAATCTGTCCAAGACTGTGCTTATATCCAGCTTGGATCAAATGAACTCGTGCCCTCTAAGTCTGCCCAAAATCTGGGCGTCATGACTGATGACCAGCTAACCTTCAAGGTTCAGCCTCAATTGCTTGGTCTTTCCAATTTACCCTCTATAACATCAAGAGGATCAGACCCTTCCTGATAGAGCAGGCAACACAGCTCCTGGTACAGGCTCTTGCACACTCAGACCACTGCAGATGTTCCAGAAAGCAGCAGCATGTCTGGTCTTCAATCAACCAAAGATAGCAAGGCACTGCACTCTTTATTTCTCTACACTGGCTTCCAGTTGCAGCTCGCATCAAATTTAAAACCCTACTCATTGCTTACAAAGCAAGTAACTACACTAGAACTTCTCCTGTTCACCCTATTTTCTGGTGCAGAGTGCTGTAGAGTGTGCTGCCTCCACCTCTAAATTCTTCCCAGTTGATTCTGGTGTGAGGCAGGGGTGCGTCTTAGCTCCTATGCTCTTTGGTACCTGTATGGACAGGATAATGAGGCAGGTAGAGGGCAGCGCATCATTTCACAATGTCCAAATCACTGATCTGGACTGTGCTGATAATGCTGTGGTCCATGCAGAGGCTCTTAACTTGCTGAGTGAGGAGACTGAAGCATTGGGAATGCATGTCTTTGAGGATGCCTTGGATGCTGCCATTGAATCTGTGTCTGTGAATAGTGAGAGCATTGACGTAGAGAAGCTCACCTACCTTGGCAGCAAAATGCATTGCTTCACTGACTCTGACTTTCTTGTCCTTAATTTATTCCCTGTGACATCAGGTGTATTAAAAGCTCTCTAAAGACCCCTTAAGGACATATTCATGGACATAAAGCAGCACATGATGACACATACAATAATCCCTCCCTTGTTGAAGCTGCTGCCAGGATTATGACGCTAAGTGACGGTTTGTTTAACAGTGCAGAAAGGGAAAATATTTGCTTTCCAGGACTCAAAGTGCATCTTAGTGGTGTGTGTGTGTTGTTCTGTGCCTGAAAAGTAAAAAAAGTTTTCAGTTCCATGGGAAAAAAACACCAGCCCTATCCCGTCACAACATGACTCACATTCATACCGGTGTGTTCTTGATCTAAAAATAAGGCCTCTCCACCATGCCCACACATCATTCTGCAGTACACCAGCCACGTGGATGTCTGTAAATGAGACTCTTGATCTGGTATTAAATCACCACCCTGATAAGTGCGGCAGTTTTTTAAACTGTAGAAATTCACTTACTTACTTTAAAAGAGCCTGACGACTAATTTTTAGAATTAATTCCAGTGCCTACAAACCAAAATCTACATAGTCTGACTAATATTCTGTTATTTTTTGAAGGTGTTATTATTAACATGAGTCCTCACGCTTTCAGTCCAAGTTATGCCCAAGGCACACTGAATAAGCTGGCATTGCCTTTAGGCTGTTAATATAACTCAACAACATAAGCTCATTACTTATGGCCTGCAGTTATGCTTTAGGATGGTTGCATATGAAGAGTGAGCCCCCGGCATAAATCATAGAATTTATTAATCTGGCCAGTCTACATCCAGGCGTTTCTCACATTAGGACAGCAGTAGCATTCAGAACTTACTACATACTTAATTTAACAACGCACTTTGTGTAATCAATTATTAGACCAAGTTTTGGACACAGCTGAAAGCACTGCCTGAAAAGGATGTCCTTTGTGAAGGGCCAATCCTGGATGGTCTGGTCTATGGAGGATTCTTTGTTTGTGCTGTACCCATCTTAAACTTCTTGCTTCTAAAGGCGTCCTTACACCTTACAACTTTTCCTCTGATTTCAAAGTTGCAGACAAAATTCCAAATTCGTAAAATCGAGTAAAATCATGGGAGTCTTGCTAAAGTTGCAGCTCGCTCCTGTTATCTCGGTTGTTAGGTGTAAGGTGGTCATAAGACTCCATTTTAGCCATTTTAAGGCAGTCTTTCTTCAGTCTTGGCAGTAGGATACTAACATGTTTGATATTGTTGAAAGTCTGGTCGTATGCAAATTGTGTTTCTCAGGGACGTGACCATTGTCCACGACCAACGGGAGCCGGTGTTTCTGTGGTGAGACAACTCTCGTTTTCATACGATACTTTTATTCTGAAGTGTGTCTGGGCTAGTTCTTTGGTTGTTGCAGTAACATGCAAAGTTGCTTCAGGCTCCAACCCAGGATGGTCTACCATACATGGCAGCTCTTCTTCAACCTGCCATAGCCATTTGGTAACTTAAAGTGAATTACAAAATGTCAAATGGCATGACAGTTTGAAAATGTAATCAAATAAATAAGTTAGTAGTTTGGCTATTGATATTGTTAACTGTGGTATCTCCACAGCTTGCACAGTTTCCATGGGAGCAACCAAAAAAATGTAGAGATTGACCATAAATCACAGTAGGTGGGTAAGACGTCTGTTTGGCAAAAGAGCATATAACACAGGTGATTTGTAACAATTACATGTAAATATACACCTAAATGTGGAAGTGGAGAGCAACGTAGTTCACTAAACACTGCACACAGCCTTGACATCTGAAAACAAACTAAAGCTTAAAGATGCTGACAGAAGTTTAGGCTTAATTAATGGGGTGTTAAGTTCAATGGGATCAAAAAATAAATAGATTACTACATTGTGGAAGCTTTTTTGTAAGCACATATTCTTAAACAGACTCAGACACAGAAACAGGTCATTCTGAACAGGGCTGAAACAGGGGTTCATAGACTACAAACTTCACAGGCATGTTTCAGCGACCCCTGAAACCAATGTAAACATTTCTTAAAGGGATACTTTTTTGAGACCTTTAAAGGTTAAAAGTGTCAAGTGGCACCTATGCTGACATGAATATTGCGCAGCACATTTTACCTCAGCAGAAATTAAATGCTTCTGTTTGATGTGTGAGAGCTGTGAAGCGCCCTGCTGTCACAAAGGATCGATTATACACAGTCTTTATGAAAACATCACCAGAACATGCAGATCCTCCAGGATGTTTAGAAGTGAGGATGAAATCCAGATAAGACTTAATACAATATAAAACCCTTAAATCAAGGATCAAACAAAGAAGAGCCCCTCTTCACTTTAAGGATGGTACTTGGGCCTTGTTGGTGTTCTGGGAGTTAAAAGTAAAACAGGCCTCAGCTCAGGGTGTTAAGCCCCCTTCAGACTTTGTATAGAAGAATGTGGCAGATCCATATGTTACTGAGGCATGAAGGTGATTGCATCTGGCTTTAACAACTTATCCAGGAGGGATTTTAATAAAACCTTATAAACCAGTTAGATTTCATTTATCATTTTACAGCCCTGCATTCCTGTATTCCATTGAATCTTTTATGAATGAATTTCAGATATTTTTGTTGCACTGCGACAAATATTTTCAGGACTTACTAATCAGTAGTCAATTTGTGGGACTTTAGATGGGCCACTGAAAAATGGATAAACTCAATTTAGATATTTTGGACATTAAAGGCCCAAAACTGACCATAAAAACCATATTAGATTGTTACATTTCATTCTTAAATAAGATTTTGTCTTCAGTTCACCCTCTTCTTGCAGCTACATCAAATTTCAATTTCTGTAAATTCTGACAGGATTTTTTAACTCATCTTTGGGAAATTGTGCTGATTCAGCCAAAGGGGCTGAAGTAGATTTAGCATAAATGTCAGATTAGAAGGCTTTATTGCAGTCTAAACTATGATGATTTGTTTTTTCACTAAATAGATTTACATAAAGAACTAAGTCAAGTTCCCAGTGCCTGATTGGCAGCACCTGTGAGCATGGGCCCTGCTACAGTGGTCAGTAGATGTCTGCTCCAAGAATTGGCATGCCACGTTTGTCTGATCTGGATAGGGCCTTAGCAATAGGGCAACTTCAAGATGGTGTTCCGTAAAACCAAATAGCGGCATTGTTTGGAGTGAGCCATAGCAGCATCTCCAAACTGAAGGCCAAGTTCTATATAATGGGGGATGTCAGAGACAGGCAGCGAAGTGGGCGACCCAAGAAGACGACACCCCAAGTAGACCGTCTCCTCACCCCGTCAGCACTTAGGTACCGTAGGCTGTCTTCTACAGATTTGCAGTCAAGGTTTGCAGGACGATACGGCTGACGGCTCTCTGTCCAGGAAATCTGGAACAGACTGCACGCAGCCAATCTCCAGTCTCATAGGGCTGCTAGGTGGCCTGCCATGACAGCCCATCACTGTCAGGCCCGTTTGTGCTGGTGTCGACAACACGTGCACTGGAGCCCGAACATGTGGAGGAACGTTATGTTCAGTGATGAGTCCAGATTCTTCCTACGGCAGGTGGATTGCTGGGTCAAAGTGTGGAGAAGACGCGAAGAGCGCTATACTGACTGCTGCTGCACCGATAGAGTAACATCTGTTGGTGGAAGCAGTGCGATGGTGAGGGGCGGCATCTCCCTCACTGGAAAAACAAGGCTTGTCATCATTGGAGGCAATCTCAATGCAGAGAGATATTGAGATGTGATTCTGCAACCAGTGGCAATCCCATATCTCCACAGTCACGGACCGAACTCTATCCTCCAAGATGATCCTCCACAGAGCGGGGTTTATCAGAGACTACCTCCAGAATTTGGGAGAGGAGAGGATGGAATGGTCTGCCAGCAGTCCTGACCTTAACCCCATTGAACACTTGAAGGATCAGCTTGGGAGTGCTGTTCATGCCAGAGTGACCAACACAACCACATTGGCTGACTTGCGACGAATACTGGTTGAAGAATGTGATGCCGTCTCACAGCAGTGTGTGACCAGGCCGGTGACTAGCCTAGGAGGTGCCAGGCTGTTGTGGCTGTGTATGGTTCTTCATTGGCAGAGATTTGGCAAATTTTTCATGGGTGCAACCCATTTACTCAGCTCTGCTGCTCATCCCACAAATGCATGTTCTTTACAATGTGGCACCATTTAAAAAGAAAATAAACAGGCTTTTCAGCGGTATAAGATTTATTGCCAAGAAGCATTGTTACAAAAGAGAAAGAATCTACCAAACACAAGTTTCCTTACTTTTTGTGCTAAGTTTATTTATGAAATGTTTCTTAATCTTTAATGTTTTTAATGTGGTTATTTCATGAATGTAACTGCCAGACTGTGTTTATGAATATAGTGTGATTTTAAAAAAATATCTAAAACTGGAAATATGTTGTACAGCACTTCCTTACTGAGATCTATATGGCGTCTGAGATGAATGGTCTGTGAGAGTGGCCATCAGAGATGAACGGTCTACAGCCAGATCGCTCTCAGAAAACCTTAAAAACATTACACCATAATGCCTCCTCCACCAGACTTTACACAAAGCATCGCACTGTGAAAAGTAAGTGTAGCAGGCACCTAAAACCCATTGCAGGAACATGAAGCATAGTTTATTACTTAAAAGAAGAAGTCTCCAGTGCTTCAGAGTCCAGGTGGACATGCATAACTCTACTCATGCCAACACTTAGCACAATGAACAGTAAAGTAAGACTTGCAAGCAGCCAGGAAACCCATTTTACGAAGGCTCAGGTACCATCTGCTGCAGATGGTACATTATAATCAATTTGCCCAAGTGGCCAACTAGTAGTTGTGTATTCATTCAATTCTGTCAGCAAACCTGGAAGATCCATCCCTCAAGTAGTACATGTCAGACAAAATATCTGAAACAAATAAGCTCTATATTTGGAGTTCAAGCAGATTATACAATGCGTACATCAGTGAGGTAGCCACTCAGGTGTTTGGGGCAAAATGGTGTAGTTCTAAGGAAGGGCATCTCTTTACTGGTTCAATACTTAAACACTTAACATTTTGGAAGGACATTATTGAAAACATCCTGGTTGTTAAAGAAGACATCTGATCTCTTCAGTGTGTCCATAACCTTTAACAGATTTTCTAATTCATCCACTGAAATCTTGTGATGCTGCCAACTCTGAAGCAGAAGGTTTCCCAACAGCTAACTGTGCAGCCTTGGCAACAGGCTGCATGTGTGTTGATTCTTCCATTCATATACTTTATATGCACATTCCCACGTGTGTGCAGCCATTCTGTGTGTGTGTGTGTGAATATTTATAGCCAGGTTGAGCCTGTTTGTGTAACCCACATTGCTGCTGTGCATGTGTCTGTGGTCCGGTTCCAAGGAAGCACAGGAAGTTAAATACTCCTGATTGTCCTTCTGTTGGTGTGCCTCCCATTTGGCAGGCACTGTTGGCAGCAGGCATCGCCAAAAATCTAACAGAGATGTCACCTAAGGCCTTCCACTGAACTTTATGGATGGTGTGACTGTCGTCTTTCAGTTTAAACATTGTGGGTTTAAGTTTAGTTTTATTTACCTCAACACAAGACTAATTCTCTCCACAAATACAATCCAAACACAGTTTTTCTTTTTTTTAACAATGAATTCATATATTTCTTACACCAAACATCTTTTGATATTGTTCAATTTAAAACTGTTTTAAGTTGTAAAACAGTCTGAGACTGTCGACGAATCACAGACATATTCGCAGGGAAAGCTTTTAAAGGAAAGCTTTTAAAGTTGTAGTTTCTCTGACAGAAAGGTTATTTTTTTCTCTAACTTTGGTGATTGGAAACTTCCAAACAATGTACATAAAAATGAAGAAAATTATCTAGCATAAGTTAAAGAGGATATCTGGTAAACCATTAGTCAATCCATGACAAAAGATACCGTTAGCGTTCAACCTTTTTTTTTTTAGCTAGCGTAACAGTTTAACAGTGTTAAAATACCCAATAAAATGGTAGTAAATTCCTATCAAATGAGCTAAACAAGCTGTGCTCTTGTCAATAAGGAAATAGTTTATGCTATCGCTAGCTGTTGTGGTTTAGCCAGCTGCCCTAAAAAGTCACAGATGTCCAGCCTGCTTGCCTTCAGGGTATCTGCTAGTTTATGCAGGACTTGATTTTCTAATCAATTGTCGAGGATGTGAAAGAATTCGAGAATTGTTTCTCCTAATGTAAGGACATTATCCCGGTCATTTTTGTCTTCCCCAATAAGATACTGTGAGACACCACATCTACCAGAACAGAGACACACACAGTAACTTTCAAATCAAAATTCAGATTAAACTTTCAGTTAGGTTAGAGTAATAGTAATGGTAAGGATTAGGATACCTAAAGTTATAAGACGTAATCACAAAATGTTTAATAAAGCAGAGTAAACAGTCTGCTGACATGAAGAAAGCTTGTCCTCCATGAAAATATGCCAACAGGGCAAATATAGATTATATAGCTGAAGCTAAAGCTATGTTAGCTTTAGCTATGCTTGCTAAAGCCAAATTAGCTACATTGGCAAACAGTGTAAGCTCATAAAGCAGCTACTTAAGTTACGTATCTATGTTATCTAAGAAGCTAAGCTAGTTTTAACTATGTTTGCTTTGGATCATGTTGATAAAGCTAACAAAGCTACATTGGCTTATACAGTGACGTCAGTTACAAAGCCAGTATAGCTGTAGGCCTATTAGCTTTAGCTAATGCTAAAAAAGCTAAGGTAGGCCACTGTTCACACATCTCCTATAAAACAGTAGCCTGTTGCACTAGCTTTGCGTAAGTTGTGCCTTAAGTTATGGTGTAGTCCACACTAAATCCTACGTTGAAACTAGTTAAGTTGTGTCATGTTCAGTTGTACCACAGAGACATAAAGTTAATCTTAACTAGTAGAGATTTATGTCCAAACTAGCCAAAATATTGTCACAGATATGACCTTTTCTCCTACTTTATCCAATCACTGAAATGCATTTTTTACAGTTTTTTGATAATTTACCCTTTGGTTAGACCTCTGACCTTTTTCTCTGTTTAATTTTGGAAATGTTGCTTTCTCTGTAATTCTCTGTAATGTTAAGATTTCATTATTTCACTGCCAAATTTTTGTTTCTGAATAAAGTTGAATTCAAAAAGTATCTTAAACTGGAAATATGATGTACCAGCAAATTACAGCTCCTCCGTTCTGACAGAGACAGTGTCTCACATTACCAGTCTGCAAGAGGGAAAGTCTGAGATCTAAGGTCTGCAGCCAGACTGTCTTGCTACTGTTCGGTAGCAATGGTTTGTTCCATTTAATCTTGGAACTCGGAAATTCTGAGTTGATGTCATCAAAAATGCGCCCTGAATTCATAGTCCGACTCGAGAGGGTTGGAGCAACTTCTGTACCCCAAGTTACGAGCACGTGGCAAATGGAAATTATTCTCAGTTACGATATCTGACACCTAAGGTAAGTGGAATGCAGCCAGGAGTTAGCTGTTGATAAGGTAGGCTAGTAGGTTCACAGTAATGTTGTTTTCACTACAAACATGGCTAATTTGCCTTTTGTTTGTTAGTTGCCTATAAATCTAGGACTAATGAAATTACTTTATTTTCCCAGAGACACACCCAAACAGCAAGTTCTTAACATTTAATTTCTTTACCCTGACAGCGATGTTATAGGACAATAGTCTCTGTAGCTTGTATGCTGAATTGTGTGATATACTCTCGTGAGAGGCAAATAAATTCATGAGCCCCTGGTGTTCACAGCTCAGAAGTCTCCTTTTACCATTCTAAGAAATCCAATCACTGCACATCAACCACATCAGGTTACATTACATCAGGCCTGATTAGACCTAATGAGATCAGGATTAGATCATCACTCAGACACCTTCTTATCCACACAGACAGAGACAGCACAGACTCTGCCACTCCAATTCACGCAGCTCTCTGAGGTTGTTGATGCTCCTGTCACTTCATTGTGTGCTTTCGATATTTAATCATGCTGGGACACATTAGGGCTAAACTCTGATACACAAATCTAATTTGACTCACTCAGCTACAACCACAGATGGAGACATGGAGGGGTCTCAGGCTCACCCTGTGTTCAAATCTCTGTTGCACAATGTAAGCATATATCAGGGAAACTTGTGGCAGCCATGTATTAAGGAATACAGATCAGATCTTAGGTAAAAGAACATAGTTAGAATTAGAATGGCAAGACTTAAATCTACCATACCATGGAGGAATACCACACCATGTTGGTGGAATACCACATACCTGTGATGGTTAAACACTCTGCTGGTTTATTTCATCATGTTTTTATTGCCCTTTAAGCTCTGCCAAAGCCTGATGTATTTTTCCACAGCCAAACTGCATTGCTTATTAAAAAGGACACTTGTGGAGACAGAGTACAAACACAAGTCAGCAGGAATGCTGAGATGTTATAATCAAGGATGGAAAATGCAAGCTGACAACTTATGAAAGAAATTAGAACAATTATAGAAACAATAGCAGTCATAAGTCTGCCACGTACTCACAAAGGCCTTACCTCAGTTCTGCCTTTTCATATCATCATTATTATTGTGCAGAAAATAATCAATGAATTGAGACACAGAAAAGTCATCAAGATGCACCTTTAGTCTCCTGTTTTGGATACCTCAGCTGATTGTTCGATTGATTCCTGTATACCAACCTTTTGCCAATTAAACAGACTTAAATTCAGCCTTGTTTTATGATGTGCTTTTGGGTCCCATTTCTGGCTCAGGTGTGACACTTTCCTTAAGTCTGTGGTCTTCTGTGTCTTTTATTAGTGATTAGTTAAGATGTGAAAATTATCTGGTGTCTCATTTATAGAAGTGTATAAAATCCATACAAAAACTGCATGTGCGCCAAAAAAAACAAATTGGCATGTGCCCAGAATAAGTCAAATTTGTTAAATGTTGTTTACACATATCTTTATGCAATTTTCCCTTTATAAATCCTTTCTGACACTGAAGCTGAGGTACTTGTGAATGAAGGGTTGGTTGTATAACACCAAGTTTGCTTCAGCATGAAAGGTCACAAACTAAAGAAAAAAACAGACATCAGTGAATTCACACACTCATCTTATGACAAAAAATCCACTGATTAGATCTGTCTCCCATTATAAGGATTAAATCAGTTTTATCGATCACTATAGGATATTATTTTAAAAAGTTTGATTGATTTACACAGGTTTTTTTATTCAGTTACCTTTTAACCTGTTGAGCTCAGCCTACATTTGACTGTTCATGAGAAACATTATGATTGTATGAGAGCCGAACAGGCTCAATTCACACACTTTGCACTTTTGAGTTAAATGCTTACATTAATGCAGGCGAGATGTGCCCAGTGACAAGAGGGAAAAGATAACTTGGGGGAGCAGACACCGCCATGTCTCAAACTAAAAATCACCCTCTGGTTAATTTTAAGGTTAATATTTTCAGTGATCTGCTGTGTTTCACACTTCTTGGTGTTTTGATTTCTACTTCAAATGAGTAAGTTATGGTTTAATCACTTACAAGCAGGGCGAAGGAAGGTGAGAGTTTGATAATGAAACAACATGTAAACATTATTTCAAACATGTAAAAAGAAAACAGTTTTCATAAATAGACATGAATGATAAAATAGTGGACAGACATAGAGAATAAAATAAACAGAACATGATAAAAACTGTCACGAAATGCCAGACAAAGGATCCACATGCAGACAGGACACAGGTAAAAGTTCAAAATCTGTTTAATGGAGGCAAGGTTTGAAACACAGGAGGTCAATAAGCTCAGGCAAAAGTACAAAAATGGCAGGCAAAACTCGGAAAACTAAGGTCATAAACTGAGTCAAAACACAAAGGATCTATCAGGATAATAAGGCTTGAAAGTAATGCACATGAGGAGTAGAACAAGACGATCTCGCTCAGAGGGAAGGGAGTGAATGGTTTACACAAGGAGAGGGAAGACAACCTAGATGAGGAATCAGCGCAGGTGAAACACATGAGGGGATTTCAGACTCGGGGAACAGGTAGGGATGGGCAGGAAGGAGTGATCTGGAAAAGAGACACAAGGTAAGTATCCAAAATAAAATAGGAAATGACAAGGCTGGAAAACATGAGGGAAAAATAAAAAACTAACTCAACCAGGGGATGTGAAAAAAACAATACTTTGGTTTACATATTTGAAAAAACAGTGGGAAGAAGCATAAAACTAATGTAATCCTGCCCCAGACACGGTGATAGTTAATTAATCAGCTTCCACATCAATGTAAACCTATGCAGTAAATCTAACATCTTACAATAAATACCAACAATTGGTCATATGACAAAATAAGTACAAAATATATTTATCACTATTAGCTATTATATGGTATATAATTCCTAATATGTATATAATTCCTAATATGAAGTATATACAAATTCTTATATTAGGAAGTAAAATATGGCTCACCAAGCATTTTTACAAATTAAACTATCTTGTTATGAGGACATAGATAGTGGAATAAAGTTTTGTATTAAGTGAAATTAAATGTTTAATAAATGCATTCATATACAAACTGGCTTCTGTTCACCACCTATGTGTTCCCAATATTCTTCTGCCTCTAAAACGTTTGTACGCATGGGTCAGAGTTTTCTTACAGGAGTACAGGAGTACACATTTTACCATCAGGTCTGTTTTTCATAGATCTTTTACTTTGTGCGGAAAGTTGCGCACGCAAAATCCAGGCCCTGTTTTGTGCATATGCATGAGACTCCTGGTGTGTCGCCCAGCCTAACATGCATTTGGTCTTTTCAGGTTGTGACACAGTTTTATGTATAACAGAGCATGTTGTAATAGATCAGAAGCTTGCTGAGTGATTTGAATGATTGTATATGTGCAGGATCAGCAAAGCAGCACAGCACTATGTCATCAGCATAAAGATGGCTGTTATAATTTCAGACAGTGGATTTTATGGAAGCAGATAAGGGCCATTTTTGATGAAGAAAATAATTTTGGGCAAGTCGAGATTAAAGTCGAAATTTCGAGAATAAAGTCGAAATTTTGAGAATAAAGTTGAAGCACAATTTTGAGATTAAAGTCGAATGAAAAGGTCAAAACTTGTTATCACTAATAGCAGATCATGGACACTGTGTGTTTATGTGGCAAAGAGAGAGAATCTCTTTGTTGTTAAATCCAATAGTGAGGTATAATTTCACGCATTCATTGATATGAGGCATAAGGCATGCTGTAGAGACAGGCACGATTCTCTGTTTTTGTCTTAAATACTCATACATTACCAGAGAGACAGAACAGCTCATCTTCCTCTCCGTTTGATCACCTGTAGAGACGCACAGGTGACAGACTTAGCCTCAGTAATGAGAGAGTGAAGGGAGATTCATCAATTGTTTATTGATCATAGACAAGTTGCTGCTAATGACAAAATGTTGAAAAAGGCAATGAAAGAACAATTTGTCACGTGTTGTCAATTGTCAGTTGGAAACTCTAGTTAACAGTATTGTGTATGACATATAAAGAAAATGTTTTGTATGGAATTTAGAAATAAAAATCCCCATATGTTTTCATTGCTGCTTTCATGCAGCGCCTCCATGCTTCTCTTCAGATATGTCAGTAGAGTTGTTTATATTGATTGATATCACCACAACAAACAATGATATCAATGAATATGTGAAATTATACCTCATTATTGGATTTAACAACAAATAGATTCTCCCTCTTTGCCACATTAACAGAACGTCTATGATCCGCTGTTCATAAAAACAAGTTTCAACTTTTTTCTTGTCATTTCGACTTTCCTCTCAAAATTTTGTTTCAACATTATTCTCAAAATTCTGACTTTTTTCGACTTTAATCCAAAATTGTGTTTCAACTTTATTCTAGAAATTTTGATTTTATTCTCGAAATATCGACTTTTCAACTTTAATCTCGACTTACCCAAAATTGTTTTCTCCATCACAAATGGCCCTGATCTGCTTCCGTAGGATTTTGCTTGTTTGAATTTCTGTATATTTTCTCTTTTAACCCAATTAACTGGATTTGCTATTTTTTGTTCAGCTCTTTTTTTTTAGTAATGGGACAGGTTTTTGTCAAAGGTTAGAAGTGATCTGAGATGTTTTTTTTTTAAGTATTTTAGCTTTAAGTTTACTCCCTTAAACATCCCACTGCTCTAAACCAGAACCCAGAAAAGAAGATACAGACAGTGATTTGATGTGTAGTGAGTGCAGGTTTACATAATGAAGACCAGAACTGTGTCTATAAAGTATTATACAGTATACGTATACAGTAGGTGTTGTATAGAAATAGAGACAAAGGCAAATCTCCATAAAACTGAGCTTTACCATAATAAGTCAGGACTGTGTGTGGCCTTTGCTTTTAGTCTGACATTCATCGACACACACATTAATTGACACACACTCACTCTCAAACTACAAGAGAGAGCGAGACAGACTCTGGAATGATAAGATATGGATGCTTCAGTACGGCAGCAGTCATGCCCAAAATTAGTCAGGGAGGTCAGCTCTATCATCTCTTTTTCTGTCTTCTTCTTTTTATTTTACACACCCCTCTCTGAATTAGGGTAATTATGAGGCTTAATTATGGTTGTGTTGATGTATTAACACCTAGGTTCCTCTCACAGAGCATCTGTTATGTCCTCATGTCACAGGGCTGCAGTATTTGTTGTTATTAATCTAGATAGCACGTACAGAAGGAGTCCAATAAAACATTCATTTATTACATTACACTTCATATAGAAAGTATACAGTGAGACCTGCTGTTCCTCTGCAGAGGGACAGCAGGTCTTAGAGAGTTACAGTTTACATTCCACACAAAGAATCATTTATTACAAGGCTTAAACATTGTGAGATTATTTATATAAATCTCTAGTAACTATTCAGAAACCCAGCTGTGTGAGTAACTCTTTGTTGAACGAAATAGTCCAAATTGTATTCTTTTGTGTCAGATTAGCATGTCTGCTCTCTGGATACTCTCATTTGTGCTCTCAGATTTGGCCCAGCTTGCTTAAAACTGTAAAAAGTGAGCCCATGAATGACTTACCATTTCTGGAAAGATATAGATTTTTAAGTTGATTTAGGTTTGGGCTTTTAAGAGCCCAGATGAGAATGACCAAAGATAGAAAATCTACTTTTTATCTACCCAGGATCAAATCACTGTAGTATTTCCTGTATTTTGAAAGAAAAAAGGATTGGATCAATTTTTACCTGGCACACACTATAAGATATAGATATTTTTTAAATCTTAGCCTTTTTTTTTTTTTTTTACAAGAGAAACTCAACACATGGTGACAAGTAATGACAAATTTTACTAAGACAGACCACTAAAGTGAGATGTTGCTTCTGTCAGAACGGAAATAGACACTAAAACTTGAAAAATAAAATGGGTGGGATTAAACCTCTGTTTAGGGTAAGGGCCAAGTTAAGGGTAAGGATACAATAAGTTAAAGTTAAAAAGCTGAACTGAAAGACCTGATTACAAAACATCTAATAATAAAGCTGAGTAAACAATCTGCCTACAGGACAAAAGCTTGTTCTCCTTGAACACACTCTGATGCAGCTAACATAGCTAAGGCTCAAGCTAACAAAGCTACTTTAGCTACATAGATAACATAGCTAACCTGGCTAAAGCTAACGAGGCTATGCTAGCTTTGTAAGCTACATAGCTATGATAGCATAGCTACATAGCTAAATGTAAAGCTACAGAAAACTACGTAGGTAATATACTGTAGCTACATAACTAACATAGACAAAGCTAAAGGAAACAATTCTAAGTTAGCTATGTTAGATTATGCTACAGTTGCTAAAACTAAACATTTTAGAAGTAGTTTTAATGATTAGCTTTGTTAGCTGTAGCTATAGCTATCGTAGCTATGGTACAATGGCTCTTAAAAAGTTACATTAACTACATAGCTAGAAAAGCTGAGATACTTTAAGCTAAAGTTAACTAAACTAAAGCTAATGTGAATAAAGTTGAATAATTTAAAAAAAAATTAAATCTGAAATGTACCAGCAAATTACTCTTCTTACAGATGTGGCGTCCCACTATAATGGTCTGTAACAGTGGGGGCCGTTTCTGTTTTCAATTTGACTTAAAGAGGTTTTGTTGTAAATTTTTTCTCCAAAAAGCTGAATTATACAGACCATGATTGATTTATTAAACCCATAAAAAACTAATACATCTAAAGGGCAGCAACTCAACAAGTCAATATTTTATTTTTTGGATCAAAGTAATCTCAATCCTATGCAGGAGTTTTGGATTACACTTGAAGATTTAATTACCTGATCCTAATTCAGCAACTTTTTTCTTTTTGACACTCCAAATTCACAATTTAATCTTTTTACATAAATCCAGGGGCATTTTTGTAGATGACAAGGCCAAGAATGGTTGGGAGTCATGTGTAAGGACCTAAAGGTGGACAAATAAGCTGACGGGTTTTAATAAAGTGGAGATTTATCCTCCATAAAGTAACTTTCTGGTAGGTATTGGCAGATAAGCAGGTCACAGGTAACCTGACACGCCAGATGGATTTGTTTCACATATCGTGAAAAACAAGCAAACGGGTGTATACATCTGCTTTGCAAGGTTATGTCCCAGGACCATTTCCAGAAAACAGACAGATATAGGTTGGAGAGCTGGCAGGTCTGGGTAACAAAAGCTCACACAGAGGGGAAAAAGTTATAAATATGAAGAGTAAGAGAAATGACAGAGGTTGAGATGGATGAGCAGGTGGGGTGGAGATTATCATGGTTAGCTGATTGTAAACAGGGACAGGAGTTTGGCAATAAATGGAGGAACATATTATAAATGTTGAGCACAGAAGAAAGAAAACAGCCTGCAGAGAGGTTTGCAAGGGCCAGAAAAAGGAGAAGCAAATTGAGAACAGGGTGGATGACCATGAAGCAATGTGTTTTAATTGGGCGTGAAAGGATTCTGTTCAGTGTAAATGTTACTGTCACTTACTGAAACATGACATTAAGAATGTAATATATGAAGCCATATAACCTCAGTTCTTCACATCTTTTTGGATATCTGCGTTAACACTGAACCATCTAGCATCACTGTCAAATCCCCCTGCCTTATCAATGTAGCCTTCTGCAAACAATCTTTAAATCTTGGTTCATGCATATATAGTTTTGTCTTTCATTTCATGTAGTTGTATGTATTTTTATAAAGTCCCTGCCACTTGTAATATATTTTGCCAGAACAGTGCACTTATGCTAGAGTTAGTTAGGAACTTTTCTCTCGGTATCTATCATTGCTACTTTCATTAAAAACCTGATTATTGCTTTTTCTGATATTTCCCTGCTGGAATCTCATTTTTGCTGAGGTAGTTATGTTTTTCACATCATGGATTCCATCAACCAGTCTCCATTTTCAAACATTTCTGGTACAAAATGTGTCTTCTGAAGAGCTTGTTGGCTTCAGCTATGCAGGTACTGTGATCTTTGTAATAAGACGGTTTGTGAAATTTCATCCTTGCTGGATATTCCACAGTCAGTTGTAAGTGATATTAGAGAGTGGAAGAGCTTAGGAACAACAGCAACCCATCCACAAAGCAGAAGACCACATAGAATCACATGGTTGGGTCAGCAATTGCTAAGGCGCATGGTGCATAATCATTGCCAACGCTCTGCTGTTTTCATTGCTGAAGAGTTCTGAACTTCCACTGGCATTAATGTAAGAACAAAAACTGTGCAGTCGGAGCTTCATGAATGGTTTTTCATGTCCGAGCACCTGCATGCAAGCCTCGCATCACCAAGTCCAATGCTAAGCGATGGATTGATGTAAAGAACTCTAGACTGTGAAGCAGTGGACATATTATCTGTGGCGTGATGGTGGGTCTGGGTTTGGAGGATGCTGGGAGAATGTTGCCTGTCTGACTGCAATGTGCCAACTGTGAGGTTGGTGTAGGGCTGTTTTCAGGGTTTGTGCTAGGCCCTTTATCTCCAATTAAGGCCAGTCTTAATGCTTCAGCATACCAAGACATTATAGACAATGCTATGCTTCCAACTTTGTGGCAACTGTTTGGGTAAGACTCTTTTCTATTCCAACATGACTGTACCCCTGTCTACAAAGCAAAGACTATAAAGACATGGTTTGATGAGTTTGGTGTGGAAGAACTTGACTGGCTCGTACAGAGACCTGACCTCAGCCTCATCAAGCACCTTTTGGATGAACTGAAACAGAGATTTTGAGCCAGGCCTTGTTGTGCCTGACCTCATAAATGCTCTACAAAATGAAGGGGCACAAATTCACACAGAAACCCTCTGAAATCTTTGGGAAAGTTAGGTGTATCAAAGGCCTGTCATCCTTATGATTTTCTGTATGGCCTTCTGTTAAAAAAAAAAAAAAAAAAAAAAAGTTTGAACATTCCAAAGTGCATTCATGTTACAATAACATGCAATTCAACTCAAATTCCCTGTTACATTTTTATGTATTTAGCTGATTAGAGGAGTATCAGAACAAGGAAAATTCAAAACACTTATGTAGAAAATTTGCCAAATGAAGTTCAGGATACCATTTGGAGCCTCTTTATTGTCAGGGTCAACTTGCCGTGAATTTCTTGCAACCTGGGTTGCTTCATTCTCTTCTTCCCTCTATTGCTGCCCCCCTCCCCTTTTTTTATCAGGACAGTGTGATAAAGCGGACAATCAGTGGGGGGTACAAGGTTGTAAATCAATAAATCTTCTTTCACACACAGCTGGATGTAGATGAATTTAAAAGCATCAAACAACCCTGTCTTTCCAGTCATCAAAGTAGTTTAGGTCAAGAGTGTCTGTTTTGGGGGGGGGGGGCTTGAGGGATAACAGTAAATCAATGGATCCACTAGTAACCCATCCTTCAACACAGATGGGACACTTTAACATCTTCAAATGGACGGGTGATTGGACCTACAACATCAGAGAGATAATAGGGCAGATGTGAGGCTGTAGACGTCATGCCAGGGAAGAGCGGGGCAGTTACAAATAAATCAGTGACAAGCCTATTAAACTCAGCGTCAGCCAATCTGTGTGACACATGAAAGAGGGTTGAGGAAGAGACGCTGATAAAGAAGAAGATGAAAAGGAGAAGAAAGGGGGGGTGAGAGAAAATGCCAGATAAAAATATAGTTAAGAAGTCTGAGAAACATGACCCTGTGAAGTCTTTTTTTAATTCTCTTTTTGTTCCCACCCAGCAAACGAGGCGCATCCTGCCGAGGAAATGGACAGCTGAGGACGAACGCCTCAGTGGCTGGAGTAAAAAAGAAAAAAAATTGTGACTGTTTGGATTTTTTAATTTTGTGTTTTCAGCTGACATTTGAAATTCTTTTTTGACCCATGTGCAAATACTTCAACAGAAAACTTAAAGTAGATAATCACCTTCTGAAATTATGATAGTAAAACAATGCTGATAAGACCATAAAGCTATAAGTTATTACTAAAATACGACTTCCTTACCTTTTAGCTTTGAACACAACTAGAAGCAGGGTCTGGCACATACACTCACATACATGAAAGTTAGCAGCTTAGACTCTCAAGCTCCATCTGCTGACTGAAACTTGCACAAGCAGGTTAGTATTTACTACATTTATTTCTGTGTTTATGTAAAACTAGTCAATAAAAATAAAACCTGATAACATAAATTTCACACTTGTAAACAGTGAATCAAATGTATTGCTCCTTCAAAATAGATCATATTCTTTTAAAGTGTATAGATAGATATCTATTCAGAGATAGGTATCTCTGAAGGATTTATGCAATAAATCAGTGAAATACTGTCTAGTCTGTGCCATTTGAAGTTGCATACATTTTAATTGAGCTATCCATACACATGCAATATACTTGAATGTTTTTTAAAATTTGAAATATATATATTGATGAGTAACAAAAGATACTGTCCTATCATAAATGTAGATTTTGTGTACGCTCTTCTTTGCAATCCAAACTTTGAGTGTTTATGGATGTGAGACATGAAAAAGGAACAATCAAATTTGACATTTCACTGTTGTAAGTTAAAAGTAAGTCACTAGAGGTCACTAAAGATAAATAACAGTGTTCACACATTAAGGTGGTTTTATCATTAGTCAAAGGTTAGTAATTGTCTGGCAGCACCAAGAGGCCATATTAAAAAAAAAAAGTTATCACCAAATAAAGACGCATCAGAAATGATTTTGATACTTATAGTGAGTATTTATGATGTAAATAGAGTGCTCATGGTGCATAAAGTAATGTCAAAACAGAGTTAGAGTTAGAACCTGCTGAGGTTCAAGTCCCACTTTGTCTTCATATCAAGCAAATAATGGTCTTATTAGATTAAAGTTCTTTATCAGGAATAACCCCCGGTGATGTGCCATCTTGTTTTCAAGGGGATCCGACAGAAAGCACATTTGAAACACAGGTTTACAAACCATTGAATAGTGCACAAAACAAACAAAACAAAACATGGCAGAAATGACACAGTGCATCACAAAACAAGACAATAAAGTACACAAAAACAAAAACAAACAACAAAAGAAGAACAGAACAATCAAGTAGTGATAGGTATACACGCCCAGGAGATTCTTCCTGTGGCAAATTTGAGCTGGAATGGTTTATCCTCTCACAACAAGTAATCAGTTTATAGTGAACATTATGAGTATTAATACTCACAAAACATACTTGATCAAGTACTGTTTTATTAAAACTAAAGTGTGTTCTGTCAACTGTTACGGGGCTGATATGTCTGATTTGATCACTTAAACAACTTACCTTACTTTGACCTTTTTTGCACATTCTTTCACTTACCAGCCTGTAACAATGACTAGTGCACATTGAACCAGGATAATCTCATCCATTGCACTTACCACCTCATACTCAAAACGGTGTAGAAACCTTAAGGTGGGACACCTCTAACTGAGTTGGCAACTTCAGTCATGGTGCAAAAATGTCTAATGCCCAAAGGCATTCTGGGAAAACTACAGATTAAGGGATGATTGTCAAACAATTCAATTTAAATGACAAAAAATACTTTGCCTGGGTTTCTAGGCCTTTCCTTATCATTTTAAAAATATCAATAGAGCCAAACAAAAGCTAAAATCATAGACATTTTGTGTTGTTCTCACTTCTGTCTACAGTAAGAGCAACTTTGGCTCAAAGACATGCTCAGATGGCTCAGACTTTTACATTTCTTCTTCCTTTTCTGCTTGTTTGAGTGTTGCTTTAACCTGCTTAGCACTACCCACTGGACAGTGTGTGAATTAGCAAATTGGCAGCCCAGCCCCAAGTTACTACTTGCTTACTTTAAGTTGACTTTTCTTGAAACAGCAGTAAAATGGTTTCCTTCACCCTGAAATAAACTATTACTTGATACAAGCTGTTAATAATTACATATTTGATATCAAGTAAAGTTAACTTAATTATGAGTCCGGATAGCTATCAGGGTTTAAAGTGTAGACACAGACAGGCCCAGGAGGAGGGGGGACTGGAGGCTGATTACCCACTTTTCAGTCAGTCTCAAATTGTGTTGATCTTTAGGAAATAAAAAACTAAGAGAAAAGGGATGTTTTTGCTAGTGTTCTTATCCGATTTAAAAGATACTGGGCAAGTGTGTTGATGCCAGCGTGCCATTAATCAGCACACACTTGCTCACCTCATGTTAATCCTTTCTGATGTATTAATAACATTAATCAATATTTTTGACAGCACTAATTGTTTGATGTTAGAGTAATATATTGCCTTTCGGTCATGTTGTTACTACAATAAGGGACCAAAGGCAAGTACTGCTCATTCACATTTTAGTATATCCTTAGTTATATGGCTTTGTTGACTGAAGATAGGTTTTTCAACATTTTTTCCCTCACTAGCTATGATTGCTTGAAGCAAAATGGAAAGAGGCTTCACATTTCTCTTTGCCTGGTGCCTCACAATTATTAAAACCAGCCTTGCATTCACAGCTCACTGTGTTGCCTTACAACACTGCACTAACAAACAGTGCTAGTTCCAGGATTTATATTGGACCCATAAAAACATGTCGTTTATTATTTAACAAGTCTGAAGTCTACAGTTTCATTTTGTCCTTTTTAGGGATTTTCGGTAAGATTGCAGTTTTGGGATTCACTGAAATTTCTCAATTATCTTTTGTAAACATACTTCTCAGTCCCTAAAAAAGCACCCATCTGCCAAACTCAAATCCTTTCCCTTAGGTGGCACAGAGTAGCTCCTCCTGA
Organism: Cheilinus undulatus; assembly: GCF_018320785.1. Taxonomy (NCBI): domain Eukaryota; kingdom Metazoa; phylum Chordata; class Actinopteri; order Labriformes; family Labridae; genus Cheilinus; species Cheilinus undulatus. The sequence goes on along the minus strand of NC_054876.1, from coordinate 23,655,092 downwards.
AATAAGAGGGAATGTTTAATCATTTACGTCATACCACCCAGTACAAAGGATTCTGCACATTCTCCTGCTGTGACCTCGATCTCAGGGTTTCAAGTGTTTAATCAGAAACTTCTTACATCACATTACGTCATGCAGGGGATCACAGAAGTGTTTCCAATAAGCTCTCTCCTCTATAAACACACTTGCCCTGACTTCCCAACAATGGGAAATGCTTGTAATTCCAGACTGCTTTGTTGTAAAATTACCCCTGCTATCCTGTTGCTGCACTGTTTGAGTTTGTGTAAGTGTGTTCATGAACATGAGTGGCCGTGTTTGTGAACGTGTGTTCGTGCTAGTGAGTCAAATTACACTCAAGTCTCTTTAGGACAGTCCTAAAGATAGTGACCTAGCAGGAGTGTGTTCATGTGGTGTAACGTTGCAACACTTGGCTGCAGAAATAGAGAGAGTAGACCTGCTCTGAAGATATTTGATGGCTATATTTATAGATAACAGAGAAATAATAACACATATTTGCCAATAGTCACAATCAAATGGATGCGAAAGAAAATAATAAAGCAGAGCATTTGCTTAATTTCCTCTTCATTGTACAAATTGATAAACCCCTGTGTTGAATGTGTTCCAACTTTTTAAGTATTGATATTTAAATCACAAGGCAAGAGACAATAATAGAAGATCTTAAGTAGCATAGAAGTTTTTATTTCCCTTGTGCTGTAAAGTTTGGTATCTTATGACATGACATGAAACACCTGTAAACACTGCACTCTGCATTTGAGAGTAAAGAAAAAGGAATATAAAACCATCAATATCATCTAATGTAGAACCTTTAATTTGACTTTATCCTGATCTTAAACAGAGGGAAAACTGTCAAAAACAAGTTTTAAGTTTTATTAATGTGACATGCATGCTAGACTGGGAATATAAGAAGTAGGGCTGTAGTAGTATTCACCCCCTGGGATGGATCGTTGCATGCATGGTCATTTTCTTGCTGAAAAATTAATCTTCTCCCAAACCATAGCTCTTCTGCAGACTGATTAAGATTGTTCCTATATTTTGCCACATTCATTTTACCCTCTACCTTTACAAGCCTTCCAGGACCAGCTGCTGAGAAGCATCCTCACAGCATGATGCTGCCACCGCCGTGTTTCACAGTGGGGATGGTGTGTTTGGCATCTTGTCTGATGGCCAAAAAGCAGCAATAAAAGTCTTTCCATTGTTTAATGATTTTTCCTGCACCTGTAATGCATGCCAGGACAGCCTGTTGTGGAGGGACAGTAAGAGGGCATCGGCAGACATCCATGTTTGTTTTTCTGAAGTCACGTGATCACGCGAGGTCACTGGCAGGTTGGCACATGGGTCGGCATGCGTGTGGTCTCCAGTGATCTGACAGTCTGGCTGAGTCATCTAGTGTGTGCGTTCAGAGGATTAAAGATGAAAATCCTAAGAAATATTTCTCATGTCTGTGGTCTCCTGCGGGTTTAAAATAGTTTCAGATTGAAAAATTGTCTAATGTGTGGCCGGCCTAACATGGGAGAAAAATCTCACCATTTTTTTTTTTTATAATGGTATCACTCATGCTGTGTGAGAAAGGGTGCTGATTATCTCCTCACTTGAGACACCCTGGCAGCAGTTTCGGGGATTAAATATTACTATAGGCTATAAAAAAATCAATCAAGCTTCATACTTAAGTTTTAGCTTGCTTCTGCTGCTCATTATGAGGCATCAGTTTTAGTCCGTTTCAAAAGAAGCTGAAAAAACTCCCCTAAGTTTTTCTATCTAATTTGGGACCCCTTAGTCTTTGCAACTCTATGCTATTTTTGGCAGCGATAAGGACTATGTGTTGTATGTATTTAGCTGTAAAAGTTGGGCAAAATGATCCCTACTGAACAGCATTATATCATCAGCATTATGTTGATAGAAGATATAATTGAAGTTACCAAAACAGGGAACTAGAGGAAAAGAGGATCCAGGACAATTCCCTGAGGCACACCACAGCACATCTAGCAGCTCCAAACATGTAGGGGCCAAGTTTATGTTTGTTATGGGACATGAAATTTGGTCAACACACTCAACGAAGTTTTTGTGTACTAACGTGTTTGTGCACTGTATAATAGAACAGATTTAAACTGAATAAAATTAAAAGGAATTGCACTCATGATCCAGTCTGTTGGTTTGTATAAACTTGAATCTGGAAGGCCAACATAATCTGCAGGAGGGCTTCTCTGACATTCAGGAGTACATGTAATTTGATGTGTCTTCCTCAGGACAGCAAACAGCTTCTCTGCACATAAAACAGGACATGTGTCAAAATGTATAATCATCAAGTCATCAGTCTGAAGTCAATCATTTACTGCCTCAAAGTAGACAGCACTCCTCCTTTGTTCCTCCTCTCTTTTCCCCTCTTCCTCACTTCTCTCTAGGTCACCTTGTAACGACGTCTTTCCTCCTCTCTTTGCCTCCTTCCTCCCCTGAGATGAAGAAGAGGATGCCCGCTGAGCCCTGCCGAGGATGAGAGGAAGAGAGGAAGTTGGAAAGGAAAGGAAGGAAAGGAGACGAGGAGACGAGGAGAAAGGGAGGCAGGAAGGAGAGGGGAAGGGGAGGGGGAGGAGAGGAAAACGAGAGAGAGGGGCTAGTGGATGTAGCTCTAGCTGTGGGCCGGGGGGAGAGCTACCTAGCCCGGGCTGCTCTGCCGAAACATCCATGGGTGGCTGTGTCGGGAGCCACCACGACTCCTCGGGCAGCCTAAACGAGAACTCGGACGGCACTGGAGGTAACTTATCGACGTCTTTTAGTGCCCAAAAGCTTGTCTCATTTTCATAGAGGAGAGGTGGGGGTCCTCTAGGCTTTCTGCATGTTGTCCTGGCTGGAGGTCCCTTCCTTTTTATATCCGAGCCAGACAGACACGCAGACAGACACGGCGGCTCTCCCGGGTTATCTCCCACCACACAGTGGGCCTTGGAGGGATAAATGACGGCTCGTCGCTACTTCACAAAGTGGGAAATATTCACTGTGCGACGCTTCCTCCCTTTGTTCTTTGGTGTTGACTGAGCTAGCCGGCTAGCCCTGTTAGCCAGCTAGCATCTCTGCTTAACAAATATGGGTCACAGACGGGAATGGCATGCACTGGAGTGATACAGTCTGATTTAAATTATGTCCCGACTCCATGGCTGCTTATGGGTTACTGTTATCTTATTGCTCGATGCTTTTATGGTTATCACCAGGCTCTTGTTTTTATTGACTGCGTTGTATAAGAGAGATGTTTACTGCTGGAAAGTGTTTGGGAGAAACAGGAGGAGGCGTCAAAACTTAAGGGGTGCCCCAGCTTCATGATAAAAGGAAGTGTTTATTACTGTGTAATTTAGATAAAGGCATGCGAGCTGGAAACAGCATGCTGTACTCAGTCTGTCACAGCAACAAACCACAATCAGTCTTAACAATAGATTTGGTAAACTTTAACCAAAAAACATTAACCAAAGTATTCCTAAAGACTGGTGACATTGAACATTTGCTGAGTTCATTTACTGACTTATAGTGGGGTAGGTCTGAGACAAAGCCTTTTTTTCTTTCAGAAGATTTATGACAGCATGTTAGACATATCAAATAAAGCAGGAAACATATTTTGTCAGAAAACCCTTTCTATACATACAGGACATCAGCAAATGGCTCAGAGATAGCTCACTCAAAAAAACAAAACAAAACAAAAAAAAACAAAACCTGTGGGTTCCAGCTAGAATTGGGTTGCATCCATATTCATTTACCCTTACACCTCAAAAATTTCCCAAAAAGTCAGTCTGCAGACTGCATCTCTGATGGCCACTATCACAGACTGTTCATCTGAGAATCCATGTATCCTAGGAGGGAACTGTCCATATTTGCAGGTACAACATATTTCCAGTTATAGATTATTTGTTATAGATTTAACTGTATTCATAAACAAGGTATGGCAGTGACATTCATGAAATAACTATAGTGCAAACATGACAAACATTTCATAAATAATACAGAGAGAAAAGCTAAAAATTCTATTCCAGGAGTAAATTATAGACCCATAGGAGTAGATAGATAAACAGTGGCTTGCTTTGGCTTCCTTTGCTGTAGCTAAAGATAAAATAGCTACACTAGATCTAACTAACATCACTACATAACCCAAAGTAGCCAAGTTAGCTTTAGCAACTTGAGCTTTAGCAAATGTAGCAAAAGCAAATTTTGCTACAAAGTTAACAGATATGTTGCATATGTAGTTGCTTTGTGAGCTTAGATCTTGCTTCGTTAGCTTTAGCTAAAGCTAATATTGCTATGCTGGCTATATACTTAATGTTACTACAAAAGTCAATGTAGCTAAGTTAGCTTTAGCAATGTGAGCTAAGCAAAGTAGTAAAAGCTAACTTCACTGCGTAGCTTACATAGCTTTTTTGTGAGCTTAGCTTTAGCTATGTTAGCTACTAGCTCATTTTTTATGTAGCTGACACAGATTATGGAGCTACGTAAGATACGCTAACTGTGCTGTGCTGTGCTGTGCTGTGTATGTATCAATTATGTTTTGCAGGTCAGGTTTTTAACTATTGGTATTCTTACCCTTAACTTAACCCTTACTGTAAATCTAAATAAAAAAACTAACAATCAGGTGTTTAAAACCACATTATAAAAGCAGCAGGTAAGACCAAGCACAGGTCTAAGCAGACACATCATGTTTTATTCAGTCCTTTGACAAAATACCTCAAGCTTAAAAACACAATAAGTAGCCTATGTTTATTACAGGAGCACTAGAACTGGTGTCTAATTGCTGCGTTGTTTTCAAATTGCACTGCTAGTTAGGAGTTTTGTCTCTTTTATTTTTCCTCTTCCTCTGTCACGTGCTTTCTTTTCCTCCCTCCTTCCTCCATCCCAGAGGAAATGAGAAATAATAGTCTGAAAGTATTGTTAGACAGAGAATGTGAAATAATGCTCTGTGTGCTTTTAAACAGATAGAGATCCCCCGCAAGTATGATCTATTTTAGAATTCAACATTGAGCTCCAGCCATAGGTAAGCCTATGAAATGTTGCAGACTGCTTTATCACCCCTAATAACCAACAACAATGGATAATTTAATTTAATGTACATATTTCATTAAAGAAAGTGTTACCAGAAGTTAAATGTAGTTCTGGGCGCACAGATGGTCAAGTGGTTTAAGACGTGCACCATGTACGGTGGTGGCCCGGGTTTGAATCCAGCCTGTGGCCCTTCGTCGCATGTCTCTCCCCATTCTCTTCCCTGTTTCCTAGTCTAAAAAAAAAAAAGTGAAATGTTTTCAGAAACATTCAGTGGTTTTAATTGTACCTGATGTTCCTGCTGCAGATTATTAACACTAACCTTCAGCTCGTTTCTCAGCACTGATATCCCCCCAGAGAGAATTACTAATTTTTTTAAACTCACATTGCTAGTCAAATTACAACCAGCGGTCAAAATTTTACAATTTAGTTTTAAAGAAGACCATAGCACTGAGCTGAGTATGTAGCAGTGCTATGGCATGACGTGTGTCTAAATAATGAGTCCTTTTAATAACAGATTTGTTGTTTGACAAATAAGCCCGTCATCATTAACAGGACTTCTGTTGTCACTTTACAGCATCTTCACACACAAGTAGTGGCACAGCTGCTGGAAACAGACACACTCTTGTGCATGTATTGTAAACATGAACTCATTACACAGTAGCGTAGTTATAGCTCTGGCTCCTGCAGCCCCAGTGCCCAGATACAAGAGTTTGAACCCATAAGTTCCTCCAAAGTCACATCTTTTGGCGCTTGTGAACGTACTAAATGATGATGAGCCATTACAGTATCACTGGCACATAAATGGGAGTGTGATGTAAAGCACTTTTGAGTGGTAGGAGAACTCGAGCACTGTTGTGTAAGTGCAGTCCATTATGCCTTGTGGGTGTGGGCTGGTTCAGGAAGATGCATAGAGTTGCCTTCAGAGGAGACGGAAACTACATGCTGCTAGAATCAGAAAGATTTATGAAATGCAAAATATGGAAGTACATCAGGGATGCTGCATTAAATAGTAAGCATCAAACTGTCTGTGGGGTCCCTTTTGTAGAGGCTTCTATCCGGCAGAGGAAACTTTGTTCTGTAGTTTCCTTGATGTCTTGTCTGTGGAGGGTTTTTCCACCACTGTGAAGTGAGCTATTTTGATCACAGATTGAGATAAAGTTGGGTTAAGGGCTGGGGACAAAGATTTTCAAGATGCTGACAGCCTGGGTTTATTAATTGCCACCTTTCTGCTATTAGATCTGTCTGGACAACTTGTTTGACCTTCTTGGAGATTTCCTAGCTGTCTAAAAGTCACAGGTTTCAGAGATCCTTCCATTGATAAAAATGGATTTGTAGTAACAAATAAGCAGCAGCTATCTGACACTCGGCTGGATGATGACAGAGAAAGAGCAGTTACACTTGAGCACATGTATCTGTTTTCACCACAGCAGGTGTAATAAGTGGATTTACTTACTTAAAGTATGTGGATGTTTTAGTTTAAACTCATCTTTTACTCACAGTGGCCAACATGCATCCCAGAGGATTATTGGGAATTACTGAAAGGCAGGAAAGTAGGCTATTGTGTGGTGTAAATTATTAAATTATGAGCAGACAGATGAGCTGGAAAGTAGGCTAATGCAGAACACAGCCAGGCAGTCAAGTCGGCCATAACATAAAAGCACACGCACATACACACACAGGAATTAAAACAGGCATTTTTGGCATTTTTGATGAATAATGATAAATAACTATGGTTCTTGTTACAATACTGCCAACCTGCAAAATCTATAAAAACATTTTAAAAGGGAACATTTTCTTCAGAACGGGTTTGATTTTTGTGTTTTTCATATCCATCCAAGCCATTCAGAAGGTTGTTTTACTATTTAGTGGCTGCAGCCTCTTGTGTCGCTCCCTCTCTGTCTCCCACACGGCAACTTCACTTTAAACATCTTGTAGTGCACATTTTATGGTTTTCAGCCATGGAACATAATGAATTAAGGCCAACATTTGTACTCACAACCACTTAATTCAAGAAAGACTGAACTGAAAAAGGAGTTCTATCTCTCCAGCCTGCTTTTTGATCATTCTCGGTACGACGCTGTGATGCACAAGCTTGTGTGAATAACATAAATCTATGAGGACTCTGTCATGAGTGGGCCTGTTATTTTGTTTAAAATGCCTCAGTAAACAACAGATGTCCCTCAATCTAGCTTACGTTTGAAAATAAAAAATATATTTTATAACAGATACTGAAAAAAATCTTTTGTTACATTTATAATACTTGTTTATGTTGGGTTTTAAGTGTCTTAATTTGTTTTATATAAGTGCTTGTTTTTTAAATGGCACATCCTTGCAAATGCAAATTAAAGACCAACTGCCAGTTAAAACTTCCTTTTTGTGCAAAAATAATCAGTAAGAGTTAAGGTAAGGGTTAGCGTATCAAAAGTCAAAAAACCTGACCTGCATAACCTGATTACAAAATGTTCAGTAAAGCACAGTAAACAGTCTGCTTAAAGGGAAAAGCCCATCCTCCATGAATACATTCTAACACAGCTAGCTCTATTAGCTGCGTAAGGTATGTAGATAAAGGAGCTAAGTGGCTAATGTAGCTAAAGCTAAGCTCACAAAGCAGCTACATATATATATATATATATATATATATATATATATATATCTTTAATGCATAGCTAAATTAGCCTTGGCTACATTTGATGAAGTTTATGTTGCTTATGCCAAAGCAGCTATAGATAACATAGCTACATAGCTAACATAGATAAGATAGCAAAAGCTAACCTTAAAAAGCAGCCCTGTAGGCTACATAGGTATGTTATCTTTGGAGCTACATTATCTTTAGCTGTTTGCGAAAGGTCACATTGGTAAAGCTGACATAATAACATTGCTTTTGTAGTGATGTTAATTTTGTAGCTATGCTAGCTTTAGCTAAAGCTAATGAAGCTAAGGAGAGCCAGTGTTTGTGTAACGAGCTATACATGATTTAATCACTGATATTTGCAATGTTGTTACTTCAGGATTGTAACTGTCAAACTGTTTTTCAATCGAGCTGAATTTGAAAAAAAAATCTAAAACTGGAAATATTCTTTACTGGCAGATTATGACATTTCGTCTCTGAGATATACGGTGTCTCAGATGAACGGTCTGTGAAAGTAGCTATTAGAAATTTACAGGGGCCTGAATAGATCATATTTCTGCTGGCTCATACTGTAAAGGGTTTGAAATAGTTTAGAGCTCCTTTGTTTTGCATTTATGTAGTGTAAGAGTTTTTCATAATAAAGCTGACCTGACTGATTGGCTGGCTTGTTAGCAGGCTCAAGGCCCACCTCAACTCCAGGTCTTTGCATCTCCAGTATGGTGACCACCGTGAACAGGCTTCAAATTCCCCTTTAGTAAACAACGGGTTATGTCACTGAGACTTCATCCATGCTGATATACAGTCTGCAGTCAATATATATGCCAATATAAGCCACTTGAGAGAATATTTAACGATACTCCTATAATAATGGAACCAGTGGATGCCAACTCATCCCCTTTTTTCCCCAACAGGCTAATATCTCTACTTAAATGTTTTTCTTATATAATAGAAAAACTTGTTTATACCCCAACACTTAAATATCTTAATGAATAATATCATTTATAAGCATTAGTATAGATTCAGGGAGAACTTTAATGGTCTTCACACAATTCTTTGACAACATCACTAAAATCCTTGACAATTAGGAAATTATCCTTGGCATGTTTGTACATTTATCAAAAGCATTGATAAAGTCAACCATGATATTTTACAAAAGAAACTTTCTATTTAAAAGAGTATGCCAAAATGGCTGGTTAATGGCTGATAATGCATGTATCATGTATGTCTCTGTTGGCTTTGCTACACTTCAGAGTGAATGGGAGGATGGGGGAGTGAGTGAATGAATGAGGGGGTGAGTGGGTGAGGGTGGTTCGGGGTTAAAGGAATACAAGCACATTGTTGTTATAAAAGGAGAGTAAGTGGGGGTAGGACTCAAAAAGCTTATGCTTCTTCCTACGCCGTTTTGGACTAATTAAAAGTTTTATTTAAGCTATTGGTTGTATGATATTATGAGATTCTATATACCTGGAATTAAATTATTTTTTTCTTGTTGTTGTTTTATTTTTTATTTTGTTTGTCCAAAATAAATAAATAAATAAAAACGAAATCATTTTCAGGATTGTATGCAAGCCAGTGAGATTTCAGGAGGCCCTGTTCAGCCATGGCTACTACTGGCTCCGTCCCTGACATATTATTGGTACTGCTTTTTACTGGTGTAATCCATCAAGGAATTTTAAATCAAGACATTTTTATTATTTTGGTTGTAAATGTGTTCACTATTTATAGTGTTGTCCCAGTCAAGTCACAAAACACATAAATTCTTGTCAAAATGTTTGTTTATGGAATGAATATGGTTGCACTGCCTTTTGCCGAACCACATAGTTTAACACAGTCAAGCACAATCTTCATGGACCAAGGGCCGCATTTGGCCCCTTGGCCGTAGTTTGGACAGCCTTGGTTTAAGTGGAGCAAAACTACTATAGTTCAGAAGTTACTTATAGGCAAGAAAAAAGTTTATGTCTTGGGATAATACTTTATCTGATCACTCATTTCTTATGGGGTACCACAAGGGACAATTTTAGGACCTTTGCTTTTTCTTATCTATATAAATGACTTGTGTTTAGTTTCAAAAAAACATTTTCTTTATGTTTAATAAAGGATTTTTATTACATCAGAGTGCCTCAGATTCACAGTTCTGACTGCCATCTATACAATGGACTCTTTTTGAAAGTTATCTGGCAAGTCATTGTTCCTTTTTTAAACATTTTTCACGTCGTTTGTTGATGAATCATCAACAAACAACATTTTTCTGTCAGGTAAGGATGCGCAAAGATTGATCTCAGAGATAGACAGAGAATTAAGTAAAAAATGAAATAATAAAGGGCAGGAAAATAAACTGAAATACATGATTAAACTTGCCACACAGGTCAGTTATAGCATTACACAAAACATTATGAAACAGTCAAAGTGTAAACAGTCCATCTGTTAAAGGCCTTATTTACAACCAACAAGCAGTCCGTTGGAGGTTGGTGTTGTTGAACAGTGCTGTGCAATCATCACAGTACATGTGTACAAGCAGCAGGTGTAACTCAACACCTTGAGCCGTCATCACTATCTCTCTTCTGTCACACACACACACACACACAAACACACACACAGGCGTACATACTGTCCCGTACCTGTCCTCCCCTTCAGTGTTGATCCAGATGGTGTTTTTCATCAACCATTCTACTGCAGATGGAGCGCTGTGAGATGCTAACCCTCACCTTTTAGTTTAGTTTTTTTTGGTTTTTTTAGTTTTAGTTTAGCAACAGAATGCTTGAAGCTTCTGTTCTGCTTAATTTATTTGTGAGAAATATTAATTTTGGTGTTCTCTCTTCTTCTCATTCCATCTCTTCTTCTTTGTCTTTTAAAACCCTTCCATTCTCTTCATTACAATCTGTCAATTTATCTTTCTGTTTCCCCCATATTTGGTCATCCCACTTTGCTTTTCATCTCTATGTGGGTTCCTCTCTTTACTCCTTTTTGTCTCTTGTTCCATACACCCTCTCCATTTATTTGAAACTTCTTCTCCTTCCTTGACATCTTCCCTCTCTTTTCCCTCTGCTTCCTCTCCCACCCTCCTGCCCTCCTCTATCATTCTTCCTTCTTCGTCTCTCTCCTCTCTCAGTGGCTCTAGGGCGTAACCAGCCCCTGAAGAGAGAGCGGCCTAAATGGAAAAGTGACTACCCAATGACTGAAGGCCAGCTGCGCAGCAAGAGAGATGAGTTCTGGGATACGGCGCCAGCGTTTGAGGGCCGGAAGGAGATCTGGGATGCGCTGCGAGCTGCGGCCAGCGCCTTTGAGAGCAATGACCACCTGCTGGCTCAGGCCATCCTTGATGGAGCCAGCATCACACTGCCGCACGGTAACACACATTTCCACACTGGCAGATGAAGTAGAAAGTGTTTGTTTTGCTCTCAATAAAATATAGATGGGTGGACTTCATATAGGACAGCTTTGTTGATGATTAGTGCCAGAAGAATTTAAATTCCCTTTTCTGAAGCTGAGGAACAAAGCTGAGGAGTATTTTTTTAACTGTTTGAGCCTTAAAGGCTGAAGATATATTATTTTGAAATATAGTCGTTTTTTTGTGTTTGAGCTCTGTTTGAAATTTTTGTTTTTGACTTAGATTAGTTTTGAAAAGACATAAAAGTGTATTAGGACTGATAAAGCAAAGTGTTGAAACCAAGGATGAGGCAAAGTGAAGGCAATACAAAGCAGACTTTGAACTTAAGTTGTCCACAATGTAACAATGGGCAAGCCAGTAAACTCAGAACAGCCAGTATAAATTTACGGACTCCTGGAGTTTTTGTGTGCAGCTGGTGGAGCTCTTCGGTGATATGTAGATTTAAGAAACATTTAAATTAGAGATTATTAGCATTAAGTTTGGGTTATTTGTTAACTTTTAATGTTGTTTTTCAGTGAATAACATTTATTGATTCAGACTTCTTAGCTGCCAGCTTTTGATGTTTTTCACTGACATACATGCTGCAAAAATAGACATTTTAAGAGTTTGACTGAACTAAACTATACACACTATACACATGATGTTTGTGTAGCAGTCCAGAGTGAATTGACAAGGTATTTTATAGCAATTTAAAAGGTAGAATGGAAAGCTTTTAGATTAGATGTCTAACAGTTGCTACACTTTAGCACCAGTATGTCATACCTAAAGAAACTGCACAGCTTCCCATCCTCACCCACTACCCACTTGAAAAAATATAAATGCATGGTCCAGAAATATAAAGGTCATAAGACAGGGGTCATCACTACATTTGGACAGCATTTGTACCAGTTATTGAAATAGACTAGAAAGAAATAAACAATTTTGGTCGATTGTTAACATAATATTGTATTGGTATTTGTATTTTCTTTCAAAACTTATGTAACTTTTAGGGATCAACAATGAAATCAGTTCTTAACAAGTGTGCTACCGCAGTCTGGCAGTGTCTGCATACTGTATTTTGTTTGTCTGTCGCCTTTTCTCCTTTCCTATTTCTTGACATCAGGAAACCAAAATGCTTAAAAGCCACTGGAGTTTCGCAATCTCAAAAATGTCACTTGGTTCTCCCTCGCCACTCTTTGCATCCACCATTTTCACGCTGTTAGATTAAGCCAACGAGTGGAGCACAAAGGATGATGGGCACCTAAGGGTCGGTTGTAACTAGTTTCCACTTCTGTTGGCTTTGCCCCACCAAAAACCTACACTTGTTGCCCTTGAAGATTATCTGAAAACATCACATGTCCACCATGGTAGTATGGTCTGTCACCTTTCTGTCACCACATTTCTTCGTTAAAAGAACAAAGAACAGCAGTGAGTTTTCAATCACACTCCGAGTTTTTTTCAAATCCTTCGCCTTTCCCAAACACTTCGTATTGAAGGTTTTCCAGATGGATGTGTAAAACACATCCATCTGACGTGTCAGGTTAGATGTCCGTTTGAGCTAATTAAATGTCGTAAAATGCGTATTTTTTATCAGTTTGGTGCAAATGTCAGAAATAACACCAGTACTGATGTGCTTTATCATAGTTCAGTCAGATAATTTAGTGTAAAGATGAAAATAATGTTAAAGTGTTCACTACCTCTATAATGACAGTAATTTCAAGGATACCATGGCTTCTTTGAAATGCCTTGTTATGAAACATGTTTAATTTCTTGTTCTTTTATTTTTGGATTCAGGTATTTTGGTGAAGAAAAAAGAGAGATAGTCTGTCCTACTCCCCTTCAGATGCTATGGAGAACATGAGGTTGATAGTTTCAGTGGTATTTAATGTCTATATATATAGTGTCAGCAGGGTGAGAGCTAAGAGGCTAAAGGATGTAGAAAAGCCTGATCAGGAAGTCACATACACATTCTCTTATAGTTTCTCTAGTCATCGGAAGTGCCATAAACAGGGGCCCAACTCTGCTGAGCATGCATACTTATGTCTGTTTGGACAAATAGCCTGTCCTCTTGTTTTATTAATACACAATACATTTAGTTAAGTTAAGTTGATTTCAATATGGACTTGATTCATAGGAGTTACACACATCTGCAGCACTAAGAACAAGAAAGGAAAAAATGCTGAACCCTTATGCATATCTCAGCAACCACATTTTAGAGTTCAGACTTCAGCTCTTAGGAGATGTATTCTGAAGAAGCAATCAATGAATAATAAATGAAAATAAGTGCGTCTTTGGTCTTCTCAAAGTAGGATTTAATGATGTAATCACTCAGGGAAGTATACTAAAGATACTCCCTTTTGTGAAGCATACTGAAGAGCTTATAGATAGAACAAATCAATGAATCGACGTGGCTAAGATTCAGGAACCCCATCATCTCCTCAAATCAAGAGATTGCTTTCTATTTATGATGATTCTCTTGATTTCTGTTTCATGTTCCCTAGGAGTCATAATACTTCCCCTAAATAAAGGGAAAATATTTTCTCCCTATGATGGCACTCTGTAAGAATCCGAAAGTGTGTTTTCATGTTATCAGTGAAAGTGAAAGTCAGGATCTGCTGACAAGCTGTTTGACAAAACAGCTGTTTGATTCAAAACATGTTCATTTAAAGTGTAAGTGAACCCCGGCTAAGAGCTAACTTCACCCAACTCCGTAATTCAAAAATTTCTTTTCCATAGTTATGAGACGCAAACCCGATTAGTTGGGCAGTTCAAATATAAGAAAATATAGAAACGTCATCTGTTACATCTCAGATGGGAAATTTGTCTGCAGATAACGTGCCCAAGTATATTTGACTAACTTTAATAGTCCTGTATCAGTATTTGTTTAGTAATAAGGATGGCAGCTCTGCTCCACTGAAGGCACCACCAAACTTCAAAGAGGATATAAGGCTACATTTTGGATTTAAAAACTATCACGACAGAGGCAAAGAAAAGCCATATGCAAGATGTGCCACATGAATATAAAATATAATGTAAATACTACTACTGTAGTTTGGGGAAAATTTTTAACACAAAGCTTGATATTTTTAATTATGTGCCTGGTTGGAAGGTTCTTTGTACTGTTTCCAACTTTTGTTCTCTGGCAGCTTTTTAATATTGAAGCAAAACTGGTTTTGTAACTAAAACATCCCTACATGAATCACTATAGAACCAGATTGAATCCAGTTGTGAATCAAATCGACTCTGGCAATCCGTGGCAATACCTGGCTCTAATAGATTAGCAAACACCAGTAGCAAAGCAATTAAATGCCAATGTGTTGTGTTTTGAGGGTCAAATTATTACAACGCCATCATTTATGTTTTTTTTTTTTAAATCCTCAATTAACAGAGGAGAGTAAAAGAAGAGCTCTGTGTCTTTGGGCAGAAAGTAGAGAGGATTATAGTGGGCAAGTGTTGGACCTTTTGGCAAGCCATTGCTCTGTAACAACAGGCACTGTAGTCTGCTTGCCTGATAACAGATTTTTCACACATATTGATGGGTATTAATGACATTTTAAAGGTTGAGAATCAACACATTTAACAAGGTTAAAACACATGTATAAGGTATGTGATATCAGTTTATGACATCACTGGTCACCAGATGGTATAGTTTGTCCAGTTTTACTGATAGAGTCTGAGCAGACATTCATGCACCAAACTTTGTTAATTTTATAATTCTAAGATGCTAATCATTATTCTGAAATGTCATATTTATATGCATAACTCACTTGCTATAGGATCTGGGTTCTCAATAACCCTTTAAGCATATGTTTTCATGTTTGAAGCTTTTAAATCACTAATGATCAATCTTTTCTATTTAACACTGTTCATTTTGGTGAACATTTTCACCCAGAATGAGGCACATCTGGTATTGTCTGGGTGAAGTACCCTGTTGGGTTGAACCTGTCAATAGGTCAATGTTGAGTTTTACGTAGGACACAGACAGGGTCTCAGGGTGAGAGTAAATAGGTCCATCATCTGTTGTTGCATGTGGCTGTATGTATACCATACACATGATTAAAAGATGCTCACAATAAAGAAACAATGCATACAAATCTGTGAGTGTGCAAACTAGAGGATGTTTTTTAAATTTCTTTAAAGTTTCACCTTAATGATCAGAAAAAGTCTTTTCCTGCATGTAAAAGGCAGCCTTGTCTTGTGTTTCTGCTTTCTTGTCATTAATTACTCTATGGTCAGATCGGATCCCGCTGGGCTACAGCTGTGGATTCCCCAGGTCTGATGTCACATTAAAACCATCCAGCACTCTGCTACAAAGAGGCACAGACACATCACAAGAATATTTTACCACTCACAGTATTATGACTTTCTATTACTCTTTTTTGCTCTCACTGTTGAAGTATCAGTTGATAGTTTGTCACCCAGTGCTGCCTTGTTACTAGGGCTGAACGATTTGCAAAAATAATCTAAATGCGATTTTTTTCCCCCAATATTGCGATTGCAATTTATTATGCGATTATTCTTCAATCTTATGTATTTTTTGACAAATTCACACAATAAATAATTCCATTAATAAGACCATGTGCATTGAAAACAATGGAATTATTTCAGAATCAATTAATACATAGTAGCATGAATCTGAATATGGGGGTGCAGCAAGCTTTAAGCAATAAACGAGGTGGCTGGGGTGGGGGAGGTGAAGCTGGCTACCAGCTGATCGCAGTTGGGGTATGACTTTCATGAAGTATTGCTAGGCTTCATCAATTTTATTTAGAATCAGCTAACTATTTTGCTCATATTGCAAATGTGATGTAATTTGCTTTGTTTAAGGACATTATCATTTTTATGTCATCTCATGACGAAGAAAAACATACATAAAACCAGGGCTGAACGATTTGCAAAAATAATGAAATTGTGATTTTCTTTACTGATATTAAGATGGCGATTCAATATGCGATTATTATTAGATTACTCAACTTCTGCATTTTTTGACAAATTCAAGCAATAAATCAATATTATAACCTACATTCAGTTAGGAACACTCATTATACATTTTACCATTTCATTGCAAAATGGATTTAGCTGACACTTTTACTTGGCAAAGAAGGCTCTGCTTTAAAGATGCTACCTAGGTTAGCCAAACTCATGCTTTGACTTTCCAGGGAGCACATAGCTAGAAACCCCCATATGGATGAATATACAGTCATGGACGAAAGTATTGTCACCCCTGGAATTTTCCCAGAAAATACACCATTTCTCCCAGAAACTGTTGCAATTACAAATGTTTTGGTTTACATGTGTATTTCCTTTATGTGCATTGGAGCAACACAAAAAATCAGAAGAAAAAGGACAAAATTAACATAATTTTACACAAAACTCTGGACTGGACAAAATTGTTGGCACCCTTTTATAACTGTGGGTAAATCATTTTTTTAAAGTATATGATGCTCACTTAAACTCACCTGTGGCAGTAACAGGTGCTGGCAATCTAGAAATCACACCTGAAGCCAGTTAGAATGTCTAACAGTTGACTGAACCTTTGTGTTGTGTGCCTGTGTGTGTCACACCAAGCATGGAAGAGAGAAAGAAGAGCCGAGAATTGTCTGAGTACTTAAGAAGCAAAATAGTAGAAAAATATGAACAATCTCAAGTTTACAAGACCATCTCCAGAGATCTTGAGATTCCTTTGTCCACTGTGTGTAATATAATCAAGAAGTTTATAACCATGGAACTGTGGCTCATCTCCTTGGAAGTGGACGGAAGAGAAAAATTGACAAAAGAATGCAACGCAGGATAGTTGGAATGGTGGATAAACATCCTCAGTCAACTTCCACACAAATTCAGGCTGTCCTGCAGACTCAGGGTGCAAAAGTGTCAGCTCGGACCATACGTCATCTGAATGAGATGAAGCGCTATGGCAGGAGATCAGAGGAGAACCCCACTGCTGACAAAATTAAAAAGCCAGACTGGAGTTTGCAAAAATGTACCTGAGTAAGCCTCAATCCTTCTGGGAGAACATTTTGAGGACAGATGAGAAAAAGGTAGAGCTTTTTGGAAAAGCATGTCATTCCACTGTTTACAGGAAATGGAATGAGGCCTACAAAGAAAAGAACACAGTACCTACAGCCATACATGGTGGAGGTTCAAAGATGTTTTGGGGTTATTTTGCTACCTCTGGCACTGGGTGCCTTGACAGTGTGCAAGGAATCATGAATCTGAAAAGATTTTGGGCTGCAATGTAGGGCCTAGTGTCAGAAAGCTGGGTCTGCATCAGAGGTCATGGGTGTTCCAGCAGGACAATGACCTGAAACAAACCTCAAAAAACACCAAGAAATGGTTGGAGACAAAGCACTGGAGAGTTTTGAAGTGGCCAGCAATGAGTCCGGATCTAAATCCCATCAAACACCTATGGAGAGATCTCAAAACTGCTGTTGCAAGAAGCACCCTTCAAATCTGAGAGACCTGGAGCAGTCTGCAAAAGATGAGTGGTCCAAAATTCCAATTGAGAGGTGTAAGAAGCTTGTTGATATTAAGTTGAGGGTGCTAATAATTTTGTCCGGCCCATTTTGGGGGTTTTGTGTAAAATTATGTCAATTTCGTCTTTTTTTCTTTGGATTTTTTGTGTTGCTCCAATGCACATAAATGAAATAAACATGTGTATACCAAAAATATTTGTAATTGCAACAATTTCTGGGAGAGATGGTGTATTTTCTGGAAAAATTCCAGGGGTGCCAATACTTTTGTCCATGACTGTATAAATGACAATGTGTATTGAATAAAATGAAATTTTTCAGAAGCAATTCATCCATAGTAGTACGAATCTGAATATGAGGATGCAACAAGCTTTAAGCTATAATGGAGGCAGCTGTGGTGGAGGAGGCAGCTGTGGTGGAGGAGGTTAAGCTTGTATAGGTGCTGCAAAAAAAAAATGTATTAAACTGCAATTTTGACATATTTCAAGTTTAAGAAATATTGCAACTTCTGCGATTTGTAAATTGCAGCAGGCCATATTGCAATTCCATCTAATTTGTGATTATTTGCCCAGCCCTACTTGTTACCGCTGTCAGATTTAATCTGTGCAGAATGTGACCATAGATTATATCACTTGTTATTTAGGTCCTACTGGATGTGGCTTTTTAAGAATCAATCAGCATTCTTACAGCCTCTTTACGAGTGTCAGTTAGCTCAGATATGCTACAGGATTTGATAGTTATATAATAATGTACTCTTGCCTTCTTGGAAAAAGGAATAGAACATTTGTGGTTTCCCTGATCATATGGAGCCTTTTTACGTAATAGAGATGCCTCAAATGATGTTCTTATTTGTTTTTTTATATGGTCAGCAAAAAAAGCATTATCTTTGATCATTAAATATGACTCTGTAAAGCTGAAATTTGGATGAAACTGCATCAGTTTCTGTTTAAAATGTTACTCTCTATTCAGCCTTCATGTCCACAGAATTGATTCAAAAAGCCCATCAGCAACCAAACGTCTTTTACGTAAGAATGTTTCCTTGCCTCGATAATAAAATGCATCACTCCATAACTGGTGTTATACCATTCCCCCTTCTTTGTAGAGATGTCACATGAAACCCAACAATCAAAGGCATTAGCACCACAGAAAATGTGTTAACACTCCGCACCTGACGTAGAAACACTGGGGTGGAGCTAAGAGAAAGAAGATGAGGTTTATAACGGGAATCCTGGCTCATCAGTGAACATCATTTGGCACTTATATACTTATATTAGCATTTTGGCACAATAGCCATGATGTTTCTGCTCTTCCTCACTCTGAAATGAAATTTATTTGAAACCCAATTCACTTGTGATGTTTCTGTCTTAGAAATATGGAGCCAAGAGAAAGAATTCAATGCACTATTAGGAATAATGCTGGGAGTCCCTGGTTGATATTCTGGTGTCTGCTGCTACTCAGTCTTCTGCTCAGTCTTGTGCCTGTAGTGTGCTAAAATAACGTTATACTTCTTTGAGTTGTAATTTTGTAGTTCATTTCACACTCAGTTGTTTCTTGGTGAGAGTTGTTGTAAGGTGCTGCACACGTGTTACTACAGAGCTCGGGTGTAGATAGTCTCACCCTCTCTACGCTTTTCTCTCTGGTTCTCACATTCACTCTGGTAGAGGCATAGTATGGCTTCACCTTGACCACAGCAGCTGTCATTTTGAGAGTGGAGAGAAACGTCCCGTGGTCTTTGCTGACTCATCTGTCTCCTACCACAAAAAGTCATTGTCAAGTAGCCCGTGGTGCCATTAAACTCATTAATGTCGGAGCGGTGCAGTGACCTTTTGAAGCATTGTTTGCAGAGAAGACAAAGCAGAGGAGTAGCACTTTTGCTTTTGTGGTTGGAGTTTTCAACCTGGGTTTTTTTTTTTTTTTTTTTTTAAGATTTATTTTTGGCCTTTTTGCGATAGGACAGTGGATAGAGTCGGAAACAGGGAAGAGAGCGGGGAGAGACATGCAGGAAATAGTACCAGTGGCCGGATTCGAACCTGGGTCGCCTGCGTATGTGGCGCCCGCCTTAACCACTTGACTACTGGCGCACCTCATCCTGGGTTTTAATTAAGATTTTCATATAAGAACATCTGAAGGACAGTATGTTTACAGTGTATTCACAACAAATCAAAGACAGTATGAGGGATGATTTGCTGTTCTTGAAATTCAACACAACTCTACAAAAAGAAAACAAAGCCAGCTGATTTTCTGACCAAATAGATATCACAAATTTAGTAAGCTATCCAATGAAAGTACCTAGGACTGGGCAAAGTAGCAATATTGGAAAGTAAAATTCACCTTTTGTGTTGTATGCATGTTTAAAAATCCCCCTTGAGGACCCTTTCCTGCCGTTTCCTCTGTAAATGCTGCTGCACAAACTTTCTGTTTTACTTCTTCAGTGCATCCTTTCCCCCCATCAACCAACTCATTACTCTGTTTGACTCAGCATGATACGTTTTAAAAGCCACCCTCCTACAGACATATGAGGTTCCCTTTCTCCTGATTTCACTCAGATACTGCTCCTAACAGTCTTTGTTCTCCATTGCCTGACTCTCGTTTCTCTTTTCCAGCTAGAGACAGAAAAATTCTGTCATTCTGGTCAAGTTTTGGATTTGTTCTTAGGAAAAAAGATGTTTTGAGGGAATACCTAAAACATTCATTTTGATGGTCAGTTACTTCATATTGGAACTTCCGGTTTAACCTTCACCTACAGAAATGACCCAATAATGGAGAAGCTTTTATGTTGTGCTGTGGGATTCAGTCATCTGCTGCAGATGATTGGGATTTTTAAAGTGCTGTCACACTAAAAAATGTTAAACTTGAATATGATAAAAGAAAAAATTAACCATCAGAAACTGTTCTGGTAACTACTTATAAACTGCAACTTTTGATTCTGTTTTTAATTATCAGAAACTGCAGGTAAACCCACTGTGATTTCAATGTGTGGGTAGTAGGGGTGTGACGAGACGCTTATCTCACGAGACGGGACGAGATTTAGGCCCGCGAGATGAGACGAGATTTTACACTTTTTTTGAATTTGGAAAAAAAAAAATACATGGGAGGAAAATATGTCCTTTAAACAACTGAAGGTCACAAATGCAACGCATTCAGGTCTATTCAAAAATGTTTGAACTAAGTACTGAGTAGGCTATCAATGCTTCCAAACAGTATGTTTTGTCTAACCCTGACTCAAACTGTACATTTTCAGTCCCTTCAAATCAAACCTTTCACTTTAACAGTCTACGAAATCATTAATTTACTACACTATGCTCTCGTCACTAAAATTACAATAACTATTTTTAATATAATATTTAATTATATATGATAAAAGCTTTTACATTATTTTGAAAGTATTTTAGGCACTATTTTCAACAGGCCTAAATCTAAAGAGCTGCATTAGTAAAATCAAACTATTTCTCATCCTCTTTAAGGATATCTATATTTAAAACAACCAAAATACTTCTGTCAATAACACCTTTCATGTTATTAAGAGAAACAGATTATTTTGTAGTTTTGTGGTCTTTTTTCTTACATGAGCTTTAACAGTGTTGGACACCACCCACTAATGAGCGTGTGTGTTAATGTGTGTGCGTTGGTGAGTAAGTGTGTGTGTCTCTGCTCTGTCTGCTGTCCGACAGCAAGCATGGCGCGCTTAACTGGGGCTAAAATTTCGGGGTTTTTTGGAGCTAACAGTGGACTCCATGGCGCTCAAACAGAGTTTGTTTTGCTAAGTTTACCGCTGCAGTCATGCTATAAGCTTCTGATTGATGATACGCACAGCCAACAGCTGATGGATGTGTGACTGACAGACGGTGAGACGAGAAGGAAACATGAGGAAGCAGCGACTGTTTCAAAGTTACAAAGTCACAAATAGCGGCACTAAAAGTGAGTCTGAGCTAAATAACCGCTGTATTCTCCTCATGGAGACTGCACAGGTTACCAGCAGCAGAATCTCATCAACTCGGACCGCTACGATCATGTGCGGCTCCACTTAGCGCACGCAGAGGGGGTGGGGGTTGGAGCGGTGATCTTAATGGGTCACGGATCAGCTCCGTTTCTTCATTAGCACACTCACGAACAGTTTTAAAGTCTCCATGGCATCTTTGTGATCTTTTATAATTTCCAGTTTGGTATTTTTTTCTGTAAGGAGAGCTGCTGCTCCTGCTGTCCGCACAATATTGATCTCACGAGATTGATTTTTCCGGGATGAGAAATCTCATGGCGTTTTGATCTTGTCACACCCCTAGTGGGTAGAGTTCCTCATTATGCCACTGGGCAGTGTTTCAATGTGTTTGGATGTTGCTGCCTCCGCTTCCTCCTCTTTACTGTCTTCAAGCGCCCTGTTCTCCAGATAATCTCCGTTGGGAAAGATGTAAACTCCGTGGGCACGCTTCCTTTGCAGTAGTCAAAGAAGCAGTCTCTTATACACAGAATGTCAGTTCTGGTGTAAGTGTAGGGCTTTGTTTTGCTGATAGTGATAGAGTTCTGGGGTGCTGCGTTCGTATGTGCCACCCCATGCTATCTCAATACAATTCAGTAGTCTCCTGTTGATCAGGCAGTGTTCCGTGGCAGTTACTGGCAGTTGTTGTTAGCTTTTAAGCTAGCCGGGAGTTGTAGTTGAGACTGAGGTCTTCTTTTTTCGTCCTTTTTGTGTTTTTCTATTCTCTAAAGGATGTATTCTTCATCAGCATGCATTGCCTTGTAATGAGTTTGGCTCTGCTTTGTTCTTGCTAGAGGAGAACCACCTTGCCACAGATTTTCAAGAATTAGTGCAACTCTGTCATGTTGTAAAATATTAAACAATTTCACATGCAGTTAAACTAAATGCTGACTGAAGCAATAAAGACACTTAAAGTGTTAAATTTAACTCTAAATGAGCTAAATGAACAATGTCAAATCTACTGGAGCAATTTCAGAACATAGTACCTGTTAGCTATTTAAACATCCATGAAGCTTGATGGTCATCAGACAGCAGCTGTTGGGTTCATCGATTGATGGTGAAGCAACGTGTTGGTTGTACTTTGTAAACTAAGTTTCTAATGATGTTATAATTTCTGTTATTTAAGAGTGAGTTTCTAGGTATTAACCACTGATTTCATTTGTCCAGGGGCTCTGACTGAATGTTACGATGAACTGGGGAATCGATACCAGCTGCCAGTCTACTGCCTCTCTCCCCCAGTCAACATGATCGAGGAGCGCTCCGAAGAGCCCGACGGTTCAGATCCAGATTCTGGGGCTGCTGATCCGTCCACAGGCAGTGCCAGCGACCCTGGTTCAGGAGGGGAGTGCCAGCTGCGTCTCCGGCTCTCCACTGGTCGAGATCTCCGGCTGGCCGTTCGTTCTTCGGACACGGTGGGCATGATGAAACGGCGTCTACAAAGTCAGGAGGGCGTGCCGGCCCCCACCCAGCGCTGGTTTTTCTCAGGACGGCCTCTGACTGACAGGCTGCGTTTGGACCAACTCAACATCTCCAGGGACTATGTGGTACAGGTGATCCTCAGCCAGCCTCCACCCCCAGAGCCGCTGTCTACGGTAGGACACACGCCAGAGGCCTCTGGGCGAGGGCTAGAGGAAGGAGTAGCTGCACTGCCACAGGAGCCAACGCCTGTGGAGAATTAACTCCCCTCACTGTGGCTGCCTGGAGGCAGGAATACCAACAGGCTTCCTGTTTAAAAGGAGGATAACAAGGGAGAAAAAAGGATGAAAGTTGATTCTGACTTTTCTCTTTTGATTTGCACTCTTCTCTTCTCTTCTCTTCTCTTCTCTTCTCTTCTCTTCTCTTCTCGGTAAGCTGCTTTTGTTCTGAGGAGGTTTTTCTTTGTTGGCTGTTTGCTGGAGAAAAAGACTATTGAATTGAGAAAAGACTCTTCCTTTTGGTTTTACACGTCAAAATTTTGACCTTTTTGAAGTCTTTTTAACTGTTCCTATGGAAACCAAACAACAAAACCAGAACTTTGTCGGATGGCTAAAAGGGTTTTCTTAGCAACACTGATGATCGAATGTTTCTGTGTTTCCATTCAAGTTCAGCTCTCTGGCACAGCTCATTAGAAATCTGTTTATAAGGCTACAGGGTTAAACATTCATTCATTACCAAGATTTTCAAACTGGGCAGTTTACAGAGAAAGAAATACAGTTACTCAACAATCATTCGTTGTTATCCGCACTCAGGATTAAGTCCGTAGACTAAAACAGCTGTAAAGGAAGGTTGATGCTGTTTAGCAAGAAGACATGTCCTCAGTGTGATCAACACAGTTTCATTCAGGGGGCATGATAATGTTCTACCAAGCTTTACTTCACTCTGCTTCACAAAACAATCAGATCAATCATTGAATAAACATCAACTTATTAGCCTGTGTGTGTGAGTGGGTATTCATATACGTTAAGATGCATTCACACAGACTCATTTTCAAAAAGGATGGAAGTTCAGAAACACAGTTGCATATTTTGATTAAGAATAAAATGTTTTTAATTAAAATTGACCATTGTTTCTATTCCTCTGTCTCTGTCTTCATGTTTGTCCAAACTGTGCCCATGTTTAGTTGGTGAAGTGCAAAAGTCATAATGATAGGATACTTTATGTTCTCTTTACAGCCTTTCTTTAATCACACATTTTAGACTTACAATGAGGCTAGTATAATAGTAAAATTTGGATTGTTGTGTTCTTTATACTTAACATTTGCATAATCATAAGTGACAAATTTGCATTTTTGATACCATGATTTCTTTGCTCAATGTGTTGTAACATTTTTTGCTTAGTAACTGTCGTCTGATTGTTAGCCAAGCAAAAGACTGGATTTATAGAGGGCCCTTAAGAAGTATTCTCTCTTTGGATGTTTTACTCTTTGATTTCTTTTTTTTTTAAATAGAATTTGTCTTTTTTGGCAAAAAAAATCTTTTTACAAAACCAACCTCTTAGGTCAAAGTAAAACCTGATTTCTAAAAAGTAATTTCAACTGAATTAAAATATGTGATGTAAAATAAGTGACTGTGGCTGTGAAGCCATCGTTAGGTGTTGGTAAACCTTGCAGTGTGCTGCAGCACAGCAGAGAGGCAATGTAAATCTGTGATGTGATCCCTAATATGTAGTTTAATCCAGACGTCACTGATATTTATACCCTTATAAAATTCAATGAAGATGGGAAATTTTATGTTGGAGGTGTAATGGCTTCCTACAGTTGGTGGTGCAACAGCAAAATCATGAAATTGGCATTGAAATGTGTAGAAGGGCAGACCTTGATCGTACATGTGAAATTTGAAGCGAATCAGATGTTTCATATGAGAATTATGCCAACTTCCTGTGAAATGGTGTGATATCAAAAATGGTTACCATCACCACTAAGGCTTTCTTTAATAGCATATGTCAGTGATGTGAACAAATATTGAAGCTTTCTATTAAAATCTGAACTTACAGCTACTCAGTAATAGGAATGAAGAAATGGCCCAGTTGTGTCAACTCTACAACAAAACCATGACATGAACATTTGAATGTGTATAGGGGAAGACCTTGATCATACATGTGAAATTTGAAGCAAATTAGATAATTCATGTGAGTCGGCAACTTCCTGTGAAATTGGCGAGATGTCAAAACACTTGCCAGTGAAGGATCCATTAATAAAGCCCAAGTGTTTCAGGTGATTATTTAGGAATTCAGTTGAAAAATGTGATTTTGATACTTTCAGCACAGAAATAGGAATAGACAAATGATGCATTTGTGTCACTTCCTGTTGGCAGGAAAAGGTGCCATGATGACATGTTTGCATGTGGCCGTGTCCAGTGTGATACTGTTGCCTTGCCAGAAAGAGTAGAAAAACATAGAATGATGTATAGTTGCAACAGCTTACAGTAATCCATCACCATCAAAAACACCTTATTTTGAAGTTGAAATGAAGATGGTGGACTTCCTGTTGGGATTTGGGTATGGGTCCCAGTGGTTTTTTTGTAGGTCTGATGATGATCTATAAGCAGACTGAAAATCATATGCCTATGCTGAATGGTATGCGGGGGTTTTAGAGGTAAAAATCAAAAGTCAGGAGGAAATGGTCAGTTGGCAGAAGAGGTCGCTGTAACAAGTGATGAAACTCATCCATCAATGTATTCAAGATCAATCTCTGTGAAGTAGGTGATGACTGACATACACGCTGCAGAGTTAAATAGAATCAAAATAGTTGGCGCACTGTAAAAAATATTTTTTTAAATGTCCAACTTGGGGCCTCGATTCCTGCCCCACACTGGGGTGAAAACTCACAATTCATCCAGCTTTTGATGTCTATCTAGAATAAGCACAAAAAATTTGGAGACGATCCGATGAAACCTGCATGTTACTCTTACCCAGTCCCCTATCTCAAATGTGGGGTCCTGTACAAGGGACTTGCATGATTCTACTACCAGACAAAATATCCTCTGAGGGAGAATTTTCTGGAAGGTTTTGGGGACTTTGTAGACAGGTTATGGTCCTCAAAACAAGCCGTGAAGGGCCAAAATAATAATATCTAAGAAGAACGCCTACACTTTCAGTAGGGTTTTTGTCCTAAGGTCAAATAAGCGGATTTATCAAAATGCAGAATTCATGACACTGGTTGCTCACGGCCAGGGGCGGAGCCAGACATGTTTAAAATCCAGGGCTAAGCCCAAACAAAGGATGGTTGAGGGGTGGGCACTTCCTCAGAATTTTTTTGCTTATCGATCAGTTTAATGCACTTTTTTGCACACTTTTAAATAAAATTTTAATTCAAAATGCCAACAAATCTACACATCATCCAGGCGAAAATAATGTTCAACCTAAATAAAGTACTTAATTGATAACATCATTTTTTTCGTAACCTAACTGAGCTAAAAGTGCCATTATCATTCTAAAATCGTTTTACATCATGCTGGAGTCCAATAATTTTCACTTCTGCCTCCTCAAAATGTCTGAAGGTAATATTTCATGGAACATTGTATAGGTAGGGTAGGAATTTGGTGAAAAGGTTTACAATTGAAGTGTTGCATTTTCAAACAAAGCACATAAAAAGGAACAATTGGGGTTGGAGATATTAATTTATTCACCAGCATGCTAAAAATTGTATTTTTAAAACAATGTTAAAAGCACTTTTACACTGCAGTGAATGTATAGATACGAAAGAGTATTAGGGCCATTAAAAAAATGGGCATGCATTTTTTTTAATTCTAAGAGAAAGTCAAAATTCTCCTCCATACGTACGATCTCAAAAGTAAAAAAAAAAAAGAATCTGATTTTGAAACACTTTAAAATGACATTTCCATGCTGTGATCAGCAAGACCCAATTGTTTTTTTTTTTATTTTTTTTTGTTTATTTCATTTTGCATTTATCTAACACAACACACATAAGCAACATACAACTAACCTGAAAGATTCGGGGCTTTTAAGAAAACATTGGGGGCTAAAGCCCCATAAGCCACCCCATGGCTCTGCCCATGCTCACGGCCAATTTCAGTGTAGGCCACTTTTTATGCCTTTAGTCACATTTGACAGAACAGCTTCCTTCTTCCCTCATTTCATTTTCTTTCTTGTATTCATTATTCCAGCCAGGCAGAACAAGAAAATTCCTAAAAAAAAACACATCGATGAAGAGCAGCCCTCTAGGGACAAAAATCAAATTAAGTCAGTGTCATCTGACAGAAATGCTGCCAACTGGCATTCCCAGTGTGAGTATGAATGATCAAATGTCACTCGCCTTGTAATGGAATGAGGAAGAAACCTGTGTGCCACCTGCGTCTTTTTGCCAGTTAGTCACACAAAGGTGTGTGGAAGTGCTTTCGAGTTACAGAGCAGAGGAAGACGGCTCTTTCGGGTCAGGCTGTACATGTGTGGCAGGCTTAGAGGAAGTGATACAAGAAATGGTCATTTAGCATTAAATCATCAGTCCTCTCAAATACCCTGCAATCTGAAATTGGTCAGGAATTTTGGAGGAAATACCTGTGTGCTCATACCTTTGGAGAGGTGCTGTGAGATTTTATTCTTAAAATACTCTGCCATTTCAAAAGAAACAAATGTAAAACGTTTCAGTATGACTGACAGAATCATTGTAATATAGGTTATGAGTATTATTGTGGTTTCCACTGTGGTTTTAAAGTAAAACAGCACCACCTTCCTGATTTGACACTTTCTTTGAAACCATTAGGAAGACTAACTTTATGACAGTCATCCATTGCCTTTTACATATCTGCATGGCGATGCTGAATTTTCAAAAGCTCTGACTGTAATGAGGGTCTCTGAAAGGAAATGCTGTTCCACTTATTATAAGAGAGAGATTGATAAGAGCATTGTTTAATGTTAGTGGGAGATGAGTGAACAATGGAAACTCCTCCATAAATCAGTATGTAAGGGTAACTTCCCCAAAGTGTGACTGGCATATTTGTTTCTCATTCTTTTTTATTGTGTTCCCAAAACATATTCAACTGAAATTCTGTTTTTCCTTAAAGCTCCTGTGAAGAGTTTGTATCCAGTAATGAAATTAACAGACAACAATTGTGATGCCTCTTTGTGACAAACAAATCAAAACAGGATCGTCAGACGAGACAGATCATTTCAAGATAGGGCCACTTTGACATGCCTCACCTTTAGAGTATTATAATTATTTAAACAAATGTATTGTTGGTTAAGATTTGCTTAGTAACTGAATGTGCTTGGAGAAAAAGAAATTGCCTGCATCATAGCTTCCCATTAATGGCTAACAGGACAAATAAGCAGTCATTGTTATGATTTTGGGGTGGTCAATCACATTCCAGGAGGGCTCTGGTCAGCCCTCGGCTACCACTAGATCTGCCTTTGGTCGGAATGAGAACCATGCTCTGTGTAGCAAAGACGGACACACTGATCAATCATCTCCACATTCAGACACAAAACAAGGGCAAACTTCACAAAACTACCAAACTTTATAGGAGTGATGGTGTCTGAAGATGATTAGAGCCATATGTGTTGTAAACAGGACTTTCAGATGGAGCAGATCATTTGTTTTAAAGTGGATGTAGTGCTGCTTTAAATTTAAAAAAAAAAAAGAAAAGAAGATTAATTATATATTCAGTGCTAGCGCTGGGTATTAATTTCAGGACTGGCATCATGACCTAACCTGACATGCCAGATGAATGTGTTTCACATATCCAACTGGAAAACCTTTCATATACAGCGTTTGGGAAAGGGCAGAGCCTTTAAAAAAAAACTTGGAGGGTGATTTGATGAACGTTCTCTCTGTCACATCTTTACTGGCCAATCAGAGCAACAATACATGTGATAGCCACTACCAAGCTCTGCCCATACCAAAGGACTAAACGCCATATAGAACTGCATAACACGAACCATGGTGACTGTAAACATGTCAGTACACAACTTTTGTTGTTTTTGAAAAGAAAACAACTCACTGCTGTTCAAAAATTGATGGTGTTTAATGATGGCTCCTTGGATATTTTAGCCTTTCATTGATTTTATAGATCAATCATGGTCAATAAAATTTTGGCCTTTTTTGACAAAAAAACCCCACCTGTGTCTGGAAGGTCCATTCACTGGTGAATCAGTATTCCTGACTACCATTACACCATGGAGACAAAAGAACACTAGAAGCAACTCAGAGAAAAGGTCATTAAAAAGTATATGTCAGAGGATAGATACAAAAAATCTTTGAGGTACTGAAGATCTCCCAGAGTTCAGTTAAATCCATCATCATGAAATGGAAGGAATATGGCACATGTGTAGATCTGCATAGATCAGGCCGTCCTAAAAAAAATGAGTGACTGTGCAAGAAGACCAGTGAGAGAGGCCACCAAGACACCTATGATAGCCAGCTCTGAAGGAGTTATGATCTTCATCAGCTGAGATGGGAGAGACTCTACGTACAACATCTGTTGCCTGCATTCTTTGCCAGTCGAAGCTTTATTGGAGAGAAAGTCACTGTTGAGGAAACTCATTAAATCTCGTCTACAGTTCACCAAAAGGCATGTGGGAGACTCTATGGTCAAGTGAAAGACAATTCTTTGGTCTGAAGAGAGCAAAATGGTGCTTTTTGGCTATCAGACAAGACTTTATGCTCTGAGGACACCAAACACCGCACATCACCACAAACACACCATCCCCACTGTGAAGCATGAAGGTGGCAGCATCATGCTGTGGGGATGCTTCTTTGCAGCTGGCCCTGAAAGGCTTGCCAAAATAGGAAAATCCAGGGGGACAATTTTATTCAGTCTGCCAGAGAACTACGGCTTGGGAGAAGGTTTATTTCCCAGCAAGACAATGACCCAAAGCATACAGCAAAAGCTACACAGAAATGGTTTAAAGACAACATGGTGAATGCTCTGAAGTGGCCGAGTCAATGCCCAGATCTCAATCCAAAAGAGAATTTGTGGCTGTACTTGAAAAGAGTTGTTCATGTCTGATCCTTGTTGAACCTGACAGAGCTTGAGCAGTTTTGCAAAGAGGAATGGAGTAAAATTACAGTGCCCAGGTGTTCAAGCCTGATTGAGACCTATCCACACAGACTCAGGGCTGTGATTGCAAGCAAAGGTGAATCTACTAAATACTGACTACCTCCCAGTAGCAACTTATCCAGCAGGGTTTTTGCTCAATCAGTCTCAATCTCTTCATAGCTCTATCCATCACTGTCTGCTTCTGTCTCTTTTCCTCTGCCTTTGTTTTAGACAGCTGAAGGCTGAAGCTGCTGTGAGAACTCTTCTTGTAAAGTTGTGTGCACTTCTCTAGAGATGTGGTCTGTGGATAAAGCTGTGCTGTAAGCAGACATTCAGCTCAGTGGTAATGAGGTAGAAACCTTTCTCCCTGTTAACAGTCATCATACTGTTCGATTGACTTTGAAACTACTATTTTATGGTGTTGATGCTTTAACTGTATGCTGCTACAACAGCAGAGATAAATGACTGACTCTCAAAATAAAGCAGAATGAGAATATTCTTAAAGACACTACCTAGATGATAATTTTCAGAGGCTTCTTTTTATTCCCTTTTCCACTTAAACACATGCCTTTTTTACCAGTGATTTCTTGTTCTCATTCCAGAGAACTTGGGGTAATTTTCCAAAGTACCTGTTCATTTTTTCACATGGTGGTGGTGCTGGTTCCCTTTTCCCAAAGGTTTCTGACTCTCGTGTAGTCCTGACTTCCTCCATGTTGGTCTGTGTGGCTGCACGAGTATTCACACAGTTTCACAATGGAAATGACTGATTATAAACCGTGTTATTGTTCTCGACTGTCGTCATCATCCTTGTGACAGTGAAAATAAAGTGACACAAAGGGGATCTGATGAAAACTGTGGGAATAGGATGGAGAAGTAGCATTTATCAGTAGATTTAAAACATGAATAATTAAAGTGTCCAGATGATAGCCTGAATTATCAATCTTACATCACCAGCCTTTACTCGCAGGTAACAACACACTCACTCTAGCACACACACACCCACACACAGATAGCATGATGTAGTTCCTCTTCTTGTTGGGTTTTCACCCTCCTGCTTCAGGCAGACATAAATACAGAGACGCTCGCTGAGTTCATGCAGACAAACTGAAAACCACCTCAGGCGGTCATTCTTCTTTGACTTTACTCTTCCACTCATTGTTTTAACTGAAGATCAAGACTGGGTTTCAAGGTAAGATCTACTACATTCATTATTCAAAAGCTTTTACCTTAAAAACTCAGATGCATGGATGTTATTTTAACACATTACACTTAAAACTCCTTGATAATGACAGATTCCTTTATTAGAAAGAATTTAGTTGCAAGTAAAAGTAAAGCAAAGTAAAAGTGGACATGGATCCATAAATTAAGTAACAACTGTATCACAGCTGGTTTTGATTATTTTCTCTGTAATGAGAATCTTTCTCACAGAAACATTATGAATAAGTTAACTATAATTTTATGTCAAATTTTACTCTTCAAAAATCATTTTCTTTTTCAGAACCTCATTTGCTCACTTGCTTTTTTAACCTACAGTGCTTAACAAATTTTTGAGACCACCCTAACCCTAACCAAAGTAAAGTTTATGCCACAGCTGCCCTAAATTAACAGCATTGGTACTGGATTTTTTTTTTTTTCAAAAATTGAAAATTGATTGAATTTTCAAATTTACTGATTTACAAAAAACTGAAAAAATAGTAAAGCGCATCAGTATTTCTTGATTAATATGTCACATTATAGTTATTTACTTTCATTCCTGAACAGAAAACTGAGTTTTAGTGGTTGAATGTTATGCTTGATTCATTTGTGACTTCTCAGAGAAGCCCAGTGAGCCGGCTCAAATTTGGGTGAATCCAGTTTGAAATTCCTCATTCCTGTTCAAAATGGTTCAAATGAAAATGAAAGAGTCTGCATTAAAGCACTTCATGATGCTGGATGGTCTTTGGGACAAACATGACAGGTGGTCTAATAAATTTGTTAAGCATTGTATATAGCATCTTTGATTGGGCTTAGCCAAATGGGGGGCCCATGGAGGTCAGCAAATTCATGGTCCATTATACTGAGCTGTGATAACCAGATTTTATTTTTCACGTGAATAATAATCACTCTTATCAAAGCAACAAATATTTTTTTATGTATGTTTTGCCTTAAGTATATTGCCTTTTTCAAATGTAAACCCTTTTCCTGAAACAGATCTCCTTGATCTTAATTCAGGCATTGCACAACTAAAAGATAAAATAGGTAAATATATATAAAACAGAGATGAGAGGTATACAAACTGTGAGGAAGTGATAGTGTGTGATTGATGCCATTTGATTGCTACAATTTAAGATTAAAGGGGACATATTTTACCCTTTTAAGACAGGTTTATATTGTTCTCAGAGGTCCCCAAAACATGCCTGTGAAGTTTGTTGCTCAAAAAAACACTCCAATATTGGATTTTTGCATGTCTAAAAACCCCTCTGTTCTAGCCCTTCTCAGAACAAGCCGTTTCTGTGTCTGTGGCTTTAAATGGTAATTAGCAGTCTGACTCCTCCCCTGACCACACCCCTCTCAGGAAATGGATGTGGCGCTCCTGATGTTACAATGTTACAGACACTTTTATCCAAAGTTTAGGACCTGACTGGGATTCAAACCATCAATCCCCCAGACAAAAGTCAGCAGGGTAACCCACTGAGCGATCCAGCATCTCAGCTGGCAGCTGAGAGGAAGATCAGGAGATGAGGGTGGAACTTTCTTCCAAGCAGGGAGGGCCAACCAAACCTGGGGGCGGGTGCTTCCTCCCTATATGACATCATGAGGGGAAAATCTGAGAACGGCTTGTTAGAGCACACATTTTCTGAAAGTTGGGGGGGGGGGGTTTCTGGTATTTGAGGGGATTGTTGACATACCAGGGGCACATGTTTTTGTTAGAAAAGCCCCCCAAAAAGTGATTTTTGCATAATATGTCCCCTTTAAAGGTCCTTGTAGTTCCTCAAAATAAATTCTAATTGTGTTACTGACCAGGTGTGTCACTGAGCCTCAGCCTTTTAGGATATGATAACCACCGGCAGTAATAAATGGACTTATAATTCTTTATTTCAGATGCATTTGTTGTTCCTCCTGCTCCTGTGTGCTGCTTCATGCTGCGCCAACACTCACAGCAACCAGCCAGACATTGAACCTCTCATGGATAATGGTTAGTAGGCACACAAAGGTGTGTGGAGTGGCTTCCTATATGGGTTATAGAGCATTTTAGACCAAATTCTCATTTCCTTGTCATTTATCCTCACTTTTTGTACATATGTATATGTTTAACCTCTGTGTGTTTTTGTCTATAGTTCTGGTGTTGAGGGTGCCCTATGGTAAAGGCAGCAGGGTGTATGTTAACCTGACATGTGGAGGAGCTCATCAGAATCAGCCTGTGATCTGGAAAAAAGATGGTAATGTGGTTTTATTATGACTGATAATTCTTCTTTCGCTACTAGTTCTCTTAACAATGCCCATGCATTACGCTCCCTGTAATAAAAACTCAGATGTAGACATTTCTCTGAGTTTTCACTGTTGAAGCTAGTGTCACACTGAACATAATATGTCTCAGGTATGGAGCTTGAACCAGCTCTGCAGGGGAACCACATCAGAGTCCTGGTGAGGGAGATGGATGGAGGAAACTACACCTGTCACCAGAGCACTGATGGACAATACCTCAACCACACTGTAATCCTGGTACGATCAGATCCGGACAACAGGACTGTCATTCTGAAGGAAAAATCCCCCAAAGAAGGTAATAGATACAGGGAAAGAAAGTCAAGGTACACAACAAGTTAAAAGACAAACAAAGAAAAAGATGAGTGGTGTTGTCAGACCTGGTGTGAAGAGACTCAGGATGGATGAAAGTAAAAGCTTGGATAAGAAAGATCACCAGAGAGGATGATATGAGTTATGAGGAAGTGACAAGAAAGCAGAAAACATTCAAAAGAAATCATGAATGACTGGGCTCATGGACTATAAAATTATATCAAAGGATCAGCAATAGTTACGAAGAGGTAGAAGAAAGAGAAAGAGTGACAATGTGGAGAGGTAGAAAGAAAAGGACAACACAACAAGTGTCAGAAAGGAAAAGCAAAAGAGAACTAAAAACAAAGTGTGTCTATTTAATTCTTGGATATTATTTGATTTAATCAGGTCATCTTTCTATTGTTAACATATCTAAAAAAGTCACATCCTTTCTAAACTTTTGTGCCATTTGACAATATTTAGTGTCCACATTGATTAAATAAATGCTAAAAAAAAAAGTCAAGACGGCTGCATAAAAAATATCATTTTCCCCTCATCTTTCCATCTCAGAAGCTCCTGTGACGAGTTTTAATCTGGTTATGAAATAGTCTCAAATTAACACTTAAGTCTCTTTATGAAACATATGGGATCACAGTGACAAAATCAATCCTTTCAGAATCAGATTTAGCTTTATTGGCCTCATTTGCTTGCGCAAGAAGGAATTTGACTCCGATTAGCTTTGCTCTCAATGCACAGGAATTGAATGATAAATATTTAAAAACAAAAAACTTAAAATATATACAAGCTCTTGCTAGGTTTTTTCCTTTTATATATAAGAATGTGTGTGTTGCTAGTATGGTTGCAGGATGTGCAGAGTGCAAGAATGCAGACTAGACATGATCAGAAGTGAAAAATACATAAAGATGTGTGCAGATTACATGAGTAAGATAGGATCATTTAAGATAGTTGAATAGTGCAAATGTGCATATGAGGTGAGGCATTTTACCACAGAGAGCATTCTTACAGTGTTTGAGTTAGAGTAGACTGATTAATTACTACAGCATTTCAGTACGGTAAATAGATTAAATAAGTAATTAGGACGGTGAACAGATTAATAAGTGCAAATTTGCATATTGGGTAAGGCATTTTACTGCATTCATTAAGTTACAGTTAATAAATTAATCAATTAGTGTACATGTGCATATGAGGTGAGGAATTTTACCACAGTGAGCTTTCTTACTGTATTTGAGATACAGTAAAGCAGTCAGAGACAGTGAAGGATATTTTACATTAAGCAGAGCTAAAGGTGCTTGTTGAATGAAAGTTCTGCTTTCTGACACTTCAGTGAAGTATTTTTATGTGTGAGTGCCAGTACCAAAGGACTGGTGTCAGACAAAATGATTGAAAGGGGTCTGGCTACAGACTGCAGATCTCAGAAGCCCTCTCTAGCAGACCACAATGTGTGAAGTTGCATCCGTCAGAATGGGAGTGATGTAATTTGCCAGTAAAATGCACTACCTGTTTAAAAGATGAAAATAATAATAACCACACTGTAAACAAGACTACGTAACATTTTATAGATAAAACAGGAAAAGGTCAGAGGTTTAATCAGGATAAAAAAATTTACAGACCTGTTTCCGAAGTAGTTATGCAAACAGTGGTTCACTTCGTTTGCTTTAGCTAAAGCTAATGTAGCTATGCTAGCTACCTTGTTAACAGCACTTCATAAGCCAATGTAACTACATTAGCTTTAGCAACATGAGCTTCAGCAACATGAGCTGTATCAACATGAGCTTTTAGCAAATATAGTCACAAAGGTAATGTAGCTTTGTAGCTTAAATAGCAAAGCTGTCCTTAACAAATGTAGCATAGGATAATATAGCTTTGTTGGCTTTAGCTTTAGCTTTAGCTACATTAGCTACGTAGCTTTTTCATGTGCATAGAATATGGGTTTATGAGACTTGCAAAACTGTATGAGGTGTACCTACATTACTAATACTAATACTACTACTACTACTAAGGCTAGAGCTAGTTTGGTTAGCTTATTTAGATAGGACAGCTGAAAAGAGACAGAAAATATGGGGAGAGTGGGGGAAGACATGTACCAAACAGCACTGTGACTGGGGACAGAGTGTTGGATCCAAAACAAAGTAGAAGGCAAAGAGAAAAAGTCTGCACACCAAGGAGCTTCCACATCAGGCATTTATTAATAATCAAGTGCTATATGGAGTCAATATGCTCTTCTTCAGATTCGAGCTTGTCTGTAATCATGTTTTGCAGGGGAACTTTTTGACTTTCAGCTTTTGATATCCTAAACCTTACCCTAACACTAACTGTAAGTTTAAACCAGTCTTTCTGGGAAACGTTTAGTGTGTATTTCAGTCCTGACAAATGTGGAGTCTCACAGTAGTGGTATGCAAGAGGGGGTGTCTGAGATCTGCAGTCTGTAGCCAGACTGTGTTGAAGTGATTAGCTAAACAATTTTAATGTACATTTTAAATAGAAGTATTGTTTTTGTTGTTGAAACCACTTGTGGCCAGATGGGTAGGTCATGCTCCTTGTGGGCAGCTTGGGTCAAGTCTAATCTGGGACTCCTTTCCTGCATGCCATTCCTTGCCCTTTTATCTCTGTTTCCCTCTCTTTCTACTGTCCCACTCTATAATAAAGGCACAAAAAGCCCAGAAATAACATCCAAAGAACACCCATGAAAAACAAACTCTATAAGCCCATTTAAAAGACAAAATCACCAAAGAAATAAGAGACACTGTTTTGTCCACTGGGGGCGCAAAAATCCCCACAAACACAGAGTCCCCGCAGGAGCTTCAAATGCCAGGACCTTCAAAAGGAATCCCCTGACACACATAAAAATGCTCGTGGCTTGTGTGAGTGTTGTATGTAAACCATACAGTTTCAACAGAGGATTACACCGACTCTGTTTGTGTCCCTCCAGGTCACATCCACTGTACAGCTCCAAACTACAGAGGCTCATTCCACTGCACCTGGACAAGAACGGAGGACAGACCCAACGCTGCTGTGCTGCTGGTGAAGGCTGAGCGGTGAGGACAGAATAACACAAAAATCACCCCTCAAAATCCTGTTTTAGATATATTTGTATTTATCATTGTCTTCCTCTTCTCAGTGATCTGAAAAAGATTCCCTGTGTACTGGATGCTGATGGTTCAGGGGTCCGCTGTCAGGACACAGACTGCCAACACAACGAGGAGCAGCACAGCATCTCCATCACTGTTTACATACGCAGCTACTCTCTCCTGGAGGCTTACAGTAAGACCTTCTACCTCAGAGATATTGGTGAGTGTTTAAATGCTTGTGTCAGAGCTATTTATGGCAGCCCTAAGCAGTCATGCATTTTTTATGCTACATGATGAGTTATTTCCTTTTGTTCTTGTGAGACTTTGTCAAAATTATCTCATATACATAGAAATAGATTTAACCTCTTAGTATGGGCATTGGTTACATGGTCACAACCAGGACTATTATAGTGATCAAGCTAATGTTTGTTCTGCATTATGGTTCCCAACCTGGGGCATGTCTGCTCTGAAGTAGTCAAAAATGGATTTGCATAAATTAACTGAAATTGTGATAACACACCTTTTTAATACTATATTGAAAGGACTTTAATAGATGTGTGTGAACCTACCTTCTTAGGGTTTTGTAAATGAAAAAATTCAGATCAATTATGATTTTTGACATTCCACATTTTATGTGGGTCTTGGGGAGGCTCAGCTTTTTCTAGATACAAGTAGGGGGATCTCCAAAAAAAAAAAAAAAACATAAAAAAGGTTGGGAACCACCGCTCTAGATCATCAGAAAATGATCTCTTCAAGGGGAACCAGATTTGATATTGAAATAATGACATAAATTAATCCATTAAAATGAGAAAATAAGCTTTAGTATCCTGAGATAATGATGGAGTCAATTGAATGTAAGGATATATGCCTGCTTACAGCATCTATACTTTCATTGTTGTCTGATTTGTTTTTCCATTGTTCAGTAATTTTTAAATGGGGTACTTTGACAAAAGTTGTCAGAAAACTTTAAAGAGTTGCTCCTCTTGAAAATTTAGCTTCTACTTTTTGGCCCATTTGTGAAGCAAATATTTAAATCAATACCCGCTGTTTCCTCACTTTTTTTAGTGAGGCCAGCAATGCTCCCAAACTTACAGACCAGTGACAGAAGAGTGTTCAGCTGGGGTTACCCTGAGTCCTGGGAAAAGCCCTGCACATATTTCCGCCTGCAGTTTGAGGTGAAGGTGGTCCACAGTGGAAATGACTGCAGCAGTGAGGATCACATAGAGGTAAGTCAATACATGCATTATTTACTAAAGAATAGTTCAAAGTTATGTCTGAAGCTGCATTTAACCAAGTACACTGAGTCTGATATGAAGCCTCTTCTCTCATGTAGTACAACACCACTGAGCAGACTCAGTACGAGGTCAATGTCAAAACAAGAAGGTTTGTTTTCTGTGTGCGGGCTCAGGACAAATTCACCAGAGGGCCATTCAGCCACTGGAGTAATTGCATGTAAGTTTAATACTAAAACCACTTGAGTATTCATGATTCATCCATACATTTCTCTGACCACTACTGTGTCTTTCTAACCTCTCTGTCTTCAGGGTGAATCGAAACGATGTGAAATGCTAGATCCTGTCACGGACTGTGGCCATGAAGAAATGAGAAGAAGTATTTCTTTTTTTTTTTTAGTTTTTAAGATTTTTAAAGCAAAGCTGGGCTTTAGCAATGAGTCTGTACATGTACAGTATTTATTGATCATTCACTTATTTTATGCAATTGGAATTTGATTGTATTTATTAAGAAGTTGTTCATAATAAAATTAAAATCAATGACTCATAAAAAATGTATACTGTATTTTTTCATGCATATCATGGCAAATGTTTTCCAGTTACAGCAGTGACTGCACTAATTTATTGAAAATATGCTATAGCTTCAGCTTTCATAGTATATGACTTAAAGCTCCCACTGGGAGCGTTCTGTTGGTGTTAGATGTGGCTCTCCTGATCAGAACTTTCTTCCAAATGAGGAGGGCCAACCAAACCTGGGGGCAATGCTAAATGCCACATGACATCATGAAGGGAAAATCTGAGAATGGCTTGTTTCGGCACACATTTTCTGAAAGGTGGAGAAAGAGCTGGGAGGGTAGGGGTTCTGATTCTTGGGGGCATTGTGGACAGGCCAGAGGCACGTCTTTGTTAGAAAAGCCTGAAAAAGAGCATTCTGCAGATGTGACC
Source organism: Cheilinus undulatus (assembly GCF_018320785.1). Taxonomy (NCBI): domain Eukaryota; kingdom Metazoa; phylum Chordata; class Actinopteri; order Labriformes; family Labridae; genus Cheilinus; species Cheilinus undulatus. The sequence goes on along the minus strand of NC_054876.1, from coordinate 23,616,132 downwards.
TTTAAGAGAAATAAACAATTTAGCATTAACTCTGTCAACAGGAGGAACAGCACAGAGTAACACAGTAGCAGCAGAAAACAGGAAACGATGCTGCACACTCCGTGTGTCACTCAAACCTCAGTGTTGATTGGCTGGTTGCTGTGTGACATCAGACCAGTCAGATTGTGTTGTGGGCAGGACATTAGCTGAGGCTATAGAGAGTAAAAACAAAACCAGAGTGGAAGATGGACCTTGCAGTGGAGCCAAAGTTGCACATTTGAATTATTGATTTGGACGATTATCAGTAAATAAAATGCTTTCTACTGATAATCAGCTAAATGCAAAATATTGGCATTAATAATCTGCCAGGCCGATAATCAGTCCACCCCTAGCCACAACCAGCAAAACTCTTCACAGGGAAGCTTTAAAGTGTAATAAACAACAGAGACAATCTAGGTACAAAAAAGGTTTTATTGTCATATTTACAGCCAGGATGATAGAGATGTGATGAGGGAAACACTAAAAAGGCCGATCACAGGAGATCATTCCAAGAAATTTAAGGATTTAAATCTCAAAGAGAACTGTAATCCTGATGAAATCTGAAAATCCCATCCCTGATGTTTCCAAGAGCTTCAGGTGCTCCATACACTCCCACAGCCCTTCCACTTCTTTATCCATAACTTAAAATAAACACTGACATCAAGTGCAAAAACATTAATCTCATTCAAGAAAAGCTAACAAAAACAACAGGAATCTCCACATCTTGTGCAGTCAGTTTCTTGCATCATTCCTCACTTTTTAAAGTACTATCCCTAGAAACAAAAACAGTTTAATAAATGGTCTAAAAAAACACCAACTGTAACAAAGAGTGTGTGTTTAGCAATGCAACAGAGCTGGCATGTAACAAGAAAACAAAAACAAACACAAAAACACTCTTCCCATCCCCTCATTAAAAGCTCACCCTCTACTTAAGCACCTACAGTATATTTGTGTAAAGAAAACATGTAGGATTTCTCCAATCCTCAAGCAGCGAGATATCAAGTTATAACAGGTGATGATAACTGTAACAAATCTCAATCTTAGCCTCTTTTAGTGTCACAGTGGTTTGAGGATTATTGCATATATTACATTTCAGACTGTGGTAGCTGCATGCAGCAGATTGTTGCCAAATGACTTGGATTCATTTTTGATATTTTAGTGTTCTGAACACAATGCCGTAATTTTCACTTGATTTCCTTCAATGTTGCATGTACTAAACTCACCACATGAACTAAGG